>NC_056727.1:371464596-371497096 GCF_019279795.1 Protopterus annectens | reverse complement strand
ACATGGACCGGGATTTTATTCCACAGCATAGGGAGTCTCTGAGTGATAAATCTATCCCTCCAGCATGTCCTATTTATATCCGTGCTAAGGTTTAAGTCGCTTTCTCTAGTGGTTTTGGTGGATTTGATTTTTTGAGGTGGAGCATGTCCATTAATTCTGGGTTGGACATGGCCTTGTATGTCAGGCACATGTCACCTCTGAAAAGACGATATGCGACTGAATAGAGCTGGAGTTTCTTCAATCTGGCAGCATATGACAGATTTTGGAGTCCCTTTATCCTTTTGGTGAGGAACTTTTGGGGTCTCTCCAATTGCTGCAGATGTCGGGTGAGATACATCCCGAATGGGGCATTGTACTCGATCATTGGTCTGATAAGTGAAGAGTACAGGGGAACAATGACCTCACTAGATCTGGATGTGAATCCCTTCATGATCAGGTGGGCAATGTAGAAGGTCTTTCTAACCACTTTAGCAATGTGAGTGTCAAAAGAAAGGCCACTGTCAACCTGGGTCCCCAGGTCCCTGATAACCTCTTCTGTGCTTAGTGGATTGCCACCTATATGGTAGCTTGGGGTTACCTTGTTTTTCCCGAAGGGTATGACTATACATTTTTTGGCCTTTAACTTCAGGCCATGGCTCTGGCACCAGCTATCTGTTTCCGTGAGTCCCTTCTGAAGGATATCCGTGTCCGATGCACTTTCCACTATGGCGCCCAGTTTTGCAGTCATCTGCAAACTTTGTCAGCCAAAGTCCTCCCATGTTGGCCCGTACTTCTGAGAAGTAGATGCCGAACAATAGGGGGCCAAGGACCGAGCCCTGTGGGACACCACTTGTGACCGGCTTGGAGTCTGACATAGCGCCAGCAACTCTAACCCTGTGGGTTCTGTCCTTAAGCCAGTTTGTAACCCATCTTGTGACATATGGGTTTACATTTAAGCTGGTAAGTTTTTCTACAATACCCGAGTGGGGTATTGTGTCGAAAGCCTTTGCAAGGTCAAGGTAGGCTGTATGGACTGCCTTTCCCTCATCAATGGCCTTGGTGACTGTTTCAAAGAAGTCGACCAAGTTCAAAAGGCATGATCTGCCCTTGACAAAGCCAAACTGGGTCAGGTCCAATGTCTGCAAGTCCCTTATATCTTTGTTTATGAGCTCCATTATGATCCTCTCCATAGCTTTGCAGACTAGACTTGTTAAGCTTATGGGGCGGTAATTACTAGGGTCCGTAGAGGCACCGCCTTTGTGGAGTGGGACCACAGTTGCCGTACACCACTCCTTGGGCACGTATCCTGTGGTAAGGCTGAGATTAAACAGCTGCCTTATGTGTGGGTTTAATTCCTCATTTAGCTCATGTAGCACACAGCCAGGGACACCATCCGGTCCCATTGATGCTGTGTTTTTAGCTTTAGAGAGCAGCTTTCACCTGCGCATTTGAGATGTCTGGGAGGCTACACTCGGCTGGGATAGTTATCTCTCCTTTAGGGGGGAGAGGGGGGTGAAGTTTGCACTGAACCTGTCTGCCAGTATGTTGGCAATGTCTGTGGGTTCAGTGATTTTTGTATCATTTTGGACTAATTCTGAGCATATCTGGGAGTTTCCACCCAGGTTCCTAACATAGCTGAAAAAGGCCTTATGATTGTCCTTTGAATCCATGGCAATTTTTCTCTCAAAATTGGCCTTAGTTGATTTTATGAGTGCTCGTATTTTTTTACTAATAATGATCCTGGGTGACTTCCCTTTTATGGATTTTGTTCTATCATGTAATAGCTTTCTCCTCTTATTGTAAAGTTTGTTAATGGCTGGGGTTCACCAGACTGGACGTTTGCCCTTTGTGGAAAGAGTCTTGGTTTTATTTGGGATTGCCTGATCCATGCAGTCCTGGAGGTGTTCATAGAAGGCATTTGTAAGGGCTTCCACAGCTTGGGTTGTGGTTTCCACTGGCTCGGGGGCCTTGAAGGATACCACACCAGTCTTGAGTAGTATGAAGTTTGCTTTAGAGAAGTTCTTCACTGTGGTCTTTTTTGTTTGGGGTGGGGGCGGTATGTGGATTTCAAGTGAGATTAGGTTATGATGAGATCTCACCAATGAGGGATATACTTCGGTGTGGAGCATTTTGTCCCCATGTTTGTGATAATGAGATCTAGTATATTTTCTCCTCTCGTGGGAACAGTGACTAGCTGTTCCATGGCATTTGAATTTATGAACTCCAGGAACCGTTGGGCTAGAAAGTTAGGGCTTGAGTAATGTTCCCAGTCTATATTCGGGTAGTTGACGTCACCCAATATGATGGTGTTTGGAGATACATTTATACCCTCTAGTGTCTTCAGGAAGGCTGTGTGGGGTTCCTGAGTTTGAGAGGGTGGCCTATAGCATGCTACAATTTGTAGAGCAGTTTTGCCTATGGTTAGTTGCACCTGGATGGTTTCCGAGCTTGATGCGTTGCCACCAACCTGGAGGTGTGGGTATCCTTTATGAATATGGATACACCCCTCCTTTTGTGGTGTGGTCCGGGTTTTGGGGCGGACGCATGATATGAGGTAAAACCTAATAGTGCCAGGGTGCTCTCAGGAGCCTTGAACCAGGTTTCAGTTACAGCACAGACATCGATGTTCTCCATACTGAGAAGGGCCTCAAGTGCATGCATTTTGAGATTTAGACTTCTGGCATTGAGCAGCATTGCCCTCAGTTTCTTCCCATTTTTGTTTTCTAGGGTGGTAGGTTTAGAATTTGAGCCTTGCCTAAAAAAGGCACTATGGGGGTGGCAAGAACCTTAGCCAATATTTGGAATCCCAGGGGTGACAGGTGCAAGCCGTCCCTTGTGAAGCAGCGTGGCTTGTCAAGCATGTCATCCCAGGCAGACAGACACTGGATCCCCTTTGAATGACACCAGACATTAAGCCAATTGTTAAAGCTGATCATCTTGTCTCTATATTGTGGCATCATTCTTGGTGAAGGAAGGATACTGCTCAGGGTCAGGGTCATACCTGCCTGGGCTACATAATCAGAGAGCTCCTCTATGTCTCTTTTCATGTAGTCCAGGAGGTGCGTCTCAGGTCGTTCACACCAGCATGGACAATGACTGTGTCAGATTTATGCGTGCCGTGGAGTGACCAGTGCTTGTGTTATGTGGCGGATTCTAGCCCTGATAGGCAGCTTACTCTGACCCTCTCCTTGTTCAGCCTGGTGAGTGGGACGTCAGTGTGTCTGACTATGGAGTCACCTATGACAAGTATGTTTGGTGTTGTATTTGGCCTTAAGGGCTGTGACTGCTTTGCACACTGATTTTGTGGTTTATGTGTTGCTTGTGGGGTGTCTTGAGGTAGCAGTTGTTTGGGTGTCTGCTTTGGAGGCCTCTGCTGTTTAGGTAAATTTTACTCAGAGCCTCAGTATGTCTTTGTGTGTTTATGTGTTTGATTCAGTGGTGTGGTAGCATTATGTGAGGCTGGTTTTGTGGTGTGTGTAGTTGCCTTCTCCTCCTGTCTGGTCTTGCCAGTCCTGAGTTGAGAGAGCTCAGCCTCCAGTTTGGCTAAATAGCTGCATCTCTCGCAAGTATTTGTGTTATGTGGGAGGAGGAGAGGGTTGTCTGTGTACATGAGGCAATTGTAACATTGCCTCAATATTCCCAGATTCACCAACTGGGCAGGAGATGACGCCAGCATCTGGCCCTTCGACATGCTAGAAAAATGAAGAAGTTAGGTATGAGACTAAATAAGAGAGGACTTAGTAAGGAAGTGGGTACTCCTGGGGGGGGTTCGCAAGTGAGGGACTTTGTATAATATAGAAGTGACAAGTGCTGAGCTTTTTTTTTTTTTTTTTTTTTTTTTGAGAAAAAAAAAAAAAAATTTTAGGAACAAGTGCTGCACTTTTTAGTCAAGGGATATACTGTTTAGGTTACTAGTAGAGCAGTTCTAAGGGAAAAAATGAAGAACAGACTTTATGGAGCCAGAAAAAGTTTAAATTTGTTAAACCAGCGCTGCCCGATGCTGCTCTAGTGGCAACTCCACGCTAAAGCGTGCTTTATAGCAGGGAGCTGGAAAAGGCAGGAAATGACCCAAAATGGCCACTGAACTACAAGTTACTGTCTTAAACCACTCCTCTGAGGACAAACAGGCAGCTCAGTACTCCCCACTCCCACTGGTGAGTAAAGAAACTTACTCCTGACCAAACAAAGAAAATGGAGAAGTACAGGAACCAAGACAAAGCACAGGGATCAGCAAAATCTGATCACTGGAACAAACTAGCCAGGAAAGTTAGGAGAACAAGAATATTTTTTTGTTTTTTTTCAAGTTTTTTTCACAGACAGAACAGAAAACACAATAAATGCTTTGCTTTTCGATTAAATGCTATCAAAAGCTAGTACACTTGAGTGTATTAGCCTGTAGTTTAACTTTTAAGCAAACTTAAACTAAGAAGTGCAACCAACAATTAAAGCTTTTAAAAACAGGAAAAACAGGTAATAAATACCACTATAAAATAGACAGAAACAGTCATTGAATAACACAAATGGTCGGAAAATGCAAGAAAAAATACTTAAAATCTGGAAAGTTGCTTTTTCTGTCCTCTGCTGCTCTAGGAACTCTGCTGGATACCACGAGGAGCTGTGCTGAGTTCTCTACAGCCAGAAAAGCCTGCCAAAGCGTGCTTTATAGCAGGGGGCTGGAAAAGGCAGGAAATGACCCAAAATGGCCACTGAACTACAAGTTACTGTCTTAAACCACTCCTCTGAGGACAAACAGTCAGCTCAGTACTCCCCACTTCCACTGGTGAGTAAAGAAACTTCCCCCTGACCAAACAAAGAAAATGGAGAAGTACAGGAACCAAGACAAAGCCCAGGGATCAGCAAAATCTGATCACTGGGACAAACTAGCCAGGAAAGTTAGGAGAACAAGAATTTTTTTTTTTCAAGTTTTTTTCACAGACAGAACAGAAAACACAATAAATGCTTTGCTTTTTGATTAAATGCTATCAAAAGCTAGTACACTTGAGTGTATTAGCCTGTAGTTTAACTTTTAAGCAAACTTAAACTAAGAAGTGCAACCAACAATTAAAGCTTATAAAACAGGTAATACCACTATAAAATAGACAGAAACAGTTGTTGAATAACACAATATATATATATATATATATATATATATATATATATATATAATGTGTATATATATATATATATATATATATATATATATAATGTGTGTATATATATATATATATATATATATATATATATATATATATATAAAATGTATATATATATATATATATATATATATATAGATATATATATATATGTGTGCGTGTTTGCGTGTGTATGTATATGTATATGTATATGTATATATATATATATATATATATATATATATATATATATATATATATATATATATGTGTGTGTGTATGTGTGTGTGTGTGTGTGTGTGTGTGTGTGTGTGTGTGTGTGTGTGTGTGTGTGTTTACGTGTGTATGTGTGTGTGTATATATATATATATATATATATATATATATTTGCACGTATATAGATAAACTTAATTGGCACCAGGTCCTATATTCCCCTTTCCCATCTTTAATTTGCTCAAAAAGCAGAAGAGAGAACATCTATATAATAGCCATTTAAGGCTTCCTTATGACACTCCCTCTTGATGCTGCTTTGCTTGCTCGATCATGCAGTGCCTCTAACAGACTTTTATCCTCAAATTTGGTTGCAGCTACCTCAAAGTTTATTAAACATTTTACATGTCAATAACTTGTTAGCTGACAATGTATATTTATTAGAACTTGTCCTTTATAATATACTCAAATTCTAAGTTGCTACCTTTGTGTCTTAAGTGCTAGCACGTTCTGATCTAACCTACTAAGCTTTGTTTCCCAATATTTGTCCACACCTTGACTATTCCAAATCCAGTCCCACATCTTGTCCCCAGTTTGACATTGTTAAATATCTAGTTGATATCACTTGTCACTTGCCATTGTCAATTTGATTCCATCTCCTAGATGCATGTTGTTGGCATCTTCGGCCTATTACCAATCTGTTTACTAAGAGGTCTCTTATTGTGCAAGCTTTTTGACTTCTTTAGGGCAGACTTTACAGATGCTCTGTTATGACTTTGCAGGTTGCCGTTTGTAATGTGCAAAATATTCTACCCTTTTCTAGTAGTTCTTCCTTTATTCTTTGCTTTCCTGGTATGACCATAACCCTATATTTGCATTAAATATATCCTTCCTGTATTACTGAGATGCACCCCATCTGAATAAGATAAGACCGCCTGTTTAAATGACAACTCCTCATGAATAATTACCATCACTTTGTGTTCTTTAATACTTTCCTAAGATTTCTTTTGATGCCTTTTTTAGCTATTCTATTTACAAGTGCTCCCCTTTCATATTTTCCTGAAAGCAATTTAGGGTCATGAAAATTGTACATGTGCAACTACAATGCATCATCTATTATCCAGCACTGCAAATATATATATATATATATATATATATATATATATATATATATATATATATATATATATATATACAGCTTTTCCACCAATTTGTTCTCATTAATCATCATCATCTTCTTTTGGCTGTTCCTATTAGGGGTCGCCACAGCGGATCACCTGTTTCCATTTCTTCCTGTCCTCTGCATCTTGCTCTGTCACACCAACCACCTGCTTGTCCTCTCTCACCACATTGATAAACCTTATCTTAGGCCTACCTCTTTTCCTCTTACCTGGTAGCTTCATCCTTAGCATCTTTTTCCCAATATACTCAGCATCCATCCTCAGCACATGACCAAACCAACGTAATCTTGCCTCTCTGGCTTTGTCTCCAAACCATCCAACCTGGGCTGACCCTCTAATATAGTTATTCCTAATCCTGTCCACCCTCGTCACACCCAGTGCAAATCTCAACATCTTTAACTCTGCCACATCCAGCTCAAACTCCTGCCTTTTTGTCAATGCCACTGTCTCCAACGCATATAACATAGCTGGTCTCACTACCCTCTTGTAGACCTTCCCTTTCACTCTTACAGGTACCCGTCTGTCACAAATCACTCCTGAAACTCTTCTCCACCCACTCCATACTGCCTGTACTCTCTTCTTCACCTCTCTTCCACACTCCAGTTACTCTGAACTATTGACCTCAAGTATTTAAACTCATCCACCTTCGCCACCTCTACTCCTTGCATCCTCACCATTCCTCTATCCTCCCTCTCATTCACACACATATATTCTGTCTTAGTCCTGCTGACCTTCATTCCTCTTCTCTCTGGAGCATATCTCCATCTCTCGAGGGTCTCCTCCACCTGTTCCTTACTCTCACTACAGATCGCAATGTCATCTGCAAACATCATAGTCCACGGGGACTCCTGTCTGATCTTGTCTGTCAACCTGTCCATCACCATTGCAAATAAGAAAGGGCTCAGAGCTGATCCTTGATGTAACCCCATCTCCACCTTAAACGCATCCGTCACTTCCACCGCAGACCTCACCGCTGTCACACTGCCCTCGTACATATCCTGTATCACTCTTGCATACTTCTCTGACACTCCTGACTTCCTCATACAGTACCACAACTCCTCTCTAGGCACCCTGTCATATGCTTTCTCTAAGTCTACAACAACACAATGCAACTCCTTCTGACCTTCTCTGTACTTCTCCATCAACACTCTCAGAGCAAACATCGCATCTGTAGTGCTCTTTCCCAGCATGAAACCATACTGCTGATCACTAATCATCATCTCCCTTCTTAGCCTAGCTTCCACTACTCTTTCCCATAACTTCATGCTGTGACTGATCAGTTTAATCCCTCTGTAGTTACTACAGCTCTGCACATCACCCTTATTCTTAAAAATCGGTACCAAAACACTTTTTCTCCATTCCTCAGGCATTCTCTCCCTTTCCAAGATTTCGTTCCCACTAATATATAATTAAAATCTTTTGTATCCATTTTCTCCTTTTTGTACCCCTGTGGATTATTAATAACAAGACCCATGTCGCGTATCAGACTCCTGTCCATGTTATTTTCAACTTTACACAATCAAACCCTATGAGAAATTCTTAAAACCATTCCTTGGTATGACTGACTGCTCTAGATATCAGGAATCTAATTCAAGCTCTCCTTACAGCAGCCTAACAGCAATGCAGTGTGTGTGTGTGTGTGTGTGTGTGTGTGTGTGTGTGTGTGTGTGTGTGTGTGTGTGTGTGTGTGTGTGTGCGTATGTGTGTGTGTGCGCGTGTGTCTGTGCGTGTGTGTGTGCATGTGTGTGCGTGTGTGTCTGTGTGTGTGTGTGTGTGTGTGTGTGTGTATGTGTGTGTGTGTGTGTGTGTGTGTGTGTGTGTGTGTACATGTACACATATAAAAGAACCTCTACTACCCATAAACATATTACTTTCCCATTGTAAAAGTACTGAGTGCCAATATTAGAAGCCTTCAAAGATTAAAGGACTACCCAGTTTAGTTATCTTTTTTAACTAATGTATCATAAGCATGATTAAATTGCACAGTTTTTGGTCACTGCCTTTGAAAGCTCTTATTTGACATAATTTACTCTCCTCATGTGTAAAAATGTAAATATATCTTAAGAGATTTCAGGATGGCTGTCACAGAGTGAGCAGCACTTTCAACACAGCTCTATACTGACATGAATTCTCCAGTGGCATCCTTGTTTGCTGTCTCCAGTTTTACAGTTTAAATTTGATATTAAAAACAATAAATACCTGATTATTACTTTCTGAACTGATATTATCTGTCCTTTGGGAGGAAATGATTTGTTTCTCCTTTTTACAGTCTTTCTAACAAGAAGGGATGAAGCAAGTTAAGTTGAGTTTGCTGGCATCTTATCTACAATTATCAAGAAGATGTCTCCAGACTTAGAAGAATACAAGCCTAAACAACAAAAACTAAACTCTCTGGTATTGTGACCCAGAAAAAAATGTTAATATCAGCAAACGATAGAAATCTAGCCCAGGGAGAATAAAAAAGTCTCATCTTCTAAAACTAAGCTGGGACGAAACTTTACCTTAAAATAAATAAAAAGTACTAGCCATTGGAACATGCTAATTGTATCATCAACCATCAAATGCTGACATGAGCAAACAAAAAAGGGTTGTTTTTTCCAGACTGAATAAAAAAAAAAAAAGAAAAAAAGAAATACTATTTTATGTAGCTGGCAAACGCCCTGCACCTTACACCCTCATATATACATGCATACACAGACTCACACACACACACACACACACACACACACACACACACACACACACACACACACACTCACTATATATATATATATATATATATATATATATATATATATATATATATATATATGTATAAATATATATATATATATATATATATATATATATATATGTATATATATATATATATATATATATATATATATATCTATGGGTCTACTTCAAAACAATGAATTCTCACCTACCCGAATCCAAAATTATTGAGACAATATCACCAAACTTGCAAAACACCAACACAACATATTACCAAAGTTTTTTTTACAGGCATATGATCAGTTGGCCAACAAAAATCAAATGCATCATGCCAAACCCACACAGGTGGGGGGCTATACCCCTACCCCCCCAACTACATATACCAAGTCTGGGATCACTCTACACTGGGGAAAATGCCAAATTTCACAATGTTGGCAATATACGTACATACATATATACATATCAATTCCTGGATTGCACAACAGCAGGGAAGGTGTAAATTCCAAAACCCCATTTGTCATAGGAAAAATAAACTTTAAAAATGATCAATACATGGTAGGTTCAGGTTACCGTAAATCCGTCAGAAGGTTTGGGCCTGGTTTGGTCATGGTCGACACTTGCTGGATCACCGCAAGATGGTCGTTTATCTCATGCTGGATGTCAGGAATATACGAACAGCATTCTTCTTTGATTACAGCGCACGTACCACCTCTCACCATCATGAAGTCACGAGCCATGCGGTTCTGAAGCACCACAGTTCTCATAGCATTTAGTTCATCAGTCACTAATTCAAGGGCAGAAAAAGTTGCATTGCTCATAACTTCAAGAAGTTTGGACAGTTTTCTCAGCTCCCAAATCGATTTCACTGCACCATATGCAGGGGCTATGCCTGCCCATGATTTAATAGTGTCACTCAAGTCCATATGTGTCAGTTTATCTTTGTTTTTCACAGAGTTATGGTTTCTCCACCCTGCTTCGATTCGTCCCACTGGATTTCCGGGTCTCTTGATTGGACTTCTAGGTTTACTGCTGAGCTCTCTGACATTTCAAAATTTTCCTTGAGGCAAAGCTGCAGTGTATCATATGGCTGGAACCAGATAACCCAAAAAACAACTGCTGGACCAATTCTCAGGTAGCCATTCGTATGCCTTTTTCCCCACAAACAAAATAACAATTCTCTACTTTACTACTGATATATGCTCACCCTGCATGAAACATTTTCTTGTCAATAATAGAAAGTTGCTTCAAATGAACAAGATTATGTCATATTTCACTAACAGTTCTCTTCATTTTCTCAAAGTATGAGTCATAGTTTGTATCACAGATAGTTTCTGCCTTATTAGCCTTAATATAACATTTGTAAGAAACAGTCACATTGCAATTGCTCCAACCCACCTGAATAGTGTCATTTTTATAAAAACATACAATTCCTTTTTATGTAACAGGTAGGTACAATGCTATTTTGTCTTGTGATTTCACAGGTGTAGTATCAAAAATCAAGTTTTCCCAGGTATCATTGACCCCTAGGGGGACAGCAGTCATTAATACTCCCCTGTATGCTGTTGGTATAGCTGTGCAAATCCAGCAGTTCGAAACATTAAAAGTCTCAGCATACACATATTTAATTGCTTGGTAAGTGTTAAAGTTTGGATGCCAGTCTATGAGTAGTGCATCACATTTGTTCAGTTCAACTCGTTTGGCTGGAAAAAGGAAAGGCCACAGCAAAAAGATCATTGTTATCAATATAGCTAACAGGATGATTATGCAATTTTTCTGAGGTTGTTCTGCATCCCTGTTTACTCTATACCTGGTCATTTTGTTCTCGTTCTACAACAGTAACAAGGTTTTTGTCCAGTTCAAAGTTCTTAACCAATTTACAATGTGTCAGATGAATCCAGGATGCTTGCTCTGCGATCTTGACTGCAGTGGGTGTTGACAGTAGCACTTGGTACGGTTCTTCCCACTTTGGAGAAATCCAATTCCTTTTCTTCACAACCTTCACCCAGACCCACGTGCCTGGGACTACTGCTGCTTCTGATGGTCTGGCTTGTTCTTTATCTGAAACAGAATTTAACTGCAGAAGTTTGTTAGAGGTGTATAATATGCCCTCCCAAACAGAATTTCAAAAGGAGTTAACCCTTTTACATTTGGAACATTTCTCATACTCAACAGTGCCAGAGGCAGACAGTGTGCCCAGTTCTTTTGTGTCTCACTAATCAATTTCCTAAGCTTATTTTTCAGAACTCCATTATGCCTCTCTACTAATCCTGCAGATTGGGGGTGGTATGCACAATGGTTTTTCAGAGAAATCCTGAAATAACGGCTCAATTGTTGTATAGTTCGATTTACAAAGTGTGTGCCATTGTCACTTTAAATCTTTTCCGGTATGCCAAATCTAGGAATAATTTCTTTAATGAGGACTTTTGCAACAGTAGCTGCATCTGGATTTTTAGTCGGAAAAGCTTCCACCCATTTGGAAAACATATCTATTTTATTTTCACATTTGTTTAGCTGTATAAAATCCATACAGATAGTATGGAACGGATACGGTGGTGTAGGGAGACTCCCTTGCTTAGGTTTCAGTGCCCCCTGTGCATGATGCTTGTTACAAACATGGCATGCTGCACAAAAATTTTTTTGTGTAGTTTGTAAATCCATACGTTGTAAACACTCGATTCACTAACTGTACCATCCCCCCTGTTGAGATATGGCACTGCCCATGGCTTAACAAAGCTGCATATCTAAACAAGTTAGATGGTAAAATTGGTTTCCTTTCTTTGGAGATGTACAGCCCTTTCTCAAGAATTGCTCCTCGTTTTATCCATTTTTGTTTTTCTACATTTGTAGTAAGTGTCTGCATTGTTTTTAACATTTCTAAATCTAAAATCCCAGATGGTTATAATTCATCACTCAAAAGAAATACTTCTGAAGCTGAAGCTGCTTGCTTTGCAGCTGTATCAGCTCTCACATTACCTTTTGAAATCCTATCCTGTTGTTTGGTGTGAGCTACACATTTGCAAATAGCTACTTTCTGAGGTAACTGAATAGATTCTAACAAATCTAAAATAAATTGCGCATGATTAATTGGTTTACCAGTAGATGTTATCATTCCTCTATTTTTCCACTGCTGCGCAAAAACATGTACAGTACAAAAAGCGTACTGGCTGTCAGTAAAAATGTTCACACATTTATCCTTTGCCAAGGTACATGCCCTTGTTAAAGCAATCAATTCTGCTGCTTGTGCAGATAAGTTGTGTGGTAAAGACTTTGCTTCTAAAATCTCAGTATCAGAAACTACTGCATACCCCACTAGATTCTGTCCTGTAGGACCCCTCCTACACAAGCCGTCCACATAGTATGTCACCTCAGCATCATCCAAGGGAACATCCATGAGATCTTTTCTAGGCAGAGTCTTTTGCTCAATCTCCAGCAGGCAGCAGTGTTTTTTGCCATCTGCAGGGGTTGGGAGCAAGGTTGAATGATTCAAAGTTGTGCATCGTTCAATTGTCATATGAGGTTGGCTCAACAGTATAGTCATACAGGAAAGATGTCTAGCAGGAGAAAAATATGCTACTTTTTCTTGCAGTAAAATAATTGCGACTGCATGAGGCACTCTCAATGTGAGAGGGTGGAATAACACTACTGAGGCTGAAGCCATTGCAGCTGCGACTACTGCTTGTACACAGTGGGGCAAGGATCGCGCCACTGGGGCTAGCTCTGATGAATAGTAAGCTATGGGGCGTTGTTCGTCCCCATGTTGTTGTGTTAACACTGATGTCATATAACCCTGCTTACAATCTACAGTTTGGAAAAATTGTTTATGATAGTTCGGCAATCCTAAAACTAGTGAGGATGCTATCAGTTGTTTCAATTTGCAGAAAGCTGATTCTGCTTCTGGTGTCCATTGTAATAAATCTTGTGCTGCCATAGGCTTCTTGAATATTAAGTTTGTCAGTGGAGCAGATTCCAAGGCATAGTTTGGAATCCAACTCCGAGAAAAATTAGTCGTACCTAGGAAGGACATCATTTCCTTCTTGGTAGTTGGTTTGGGTGCTTGTAATATTGCTGTTTTTCTGTCTTCATCTAATATTCTGCCTTCTTTGGATATTACATATCCCAGGTATTTAACCTGCTTTTTCCAAAGTTGCAGTTTGTTTTTGTTTACTTTGTGTCCTTGAGTAGCTAGAAATTGTAGTAATGCTATGGTATCTTCTCTGCATTCTTGCTGGGTGGGGGCTGCCAGCAGAATGTCGTCTACATAAAGTAAAATCTGTCTGCCTTTCGGTGGGATAAATCTCACCAGGTTACTTGCAATTTCCTGTGTAAATATTGTTGGACTCTCACAATATCCCTGTGGTAGTCGCGTGTATGTATACCTTTTTCCCTGAAATGTAAATGCAAACCAATGTTGGCTGTCAGGGTGTATCGGTATTGAGAAAAACACATTGCTAATATCTACCACAGAAAAATACTTCTGTTGAGGTTTCAAATCATTTAATAAAGTGTGTGGATCTGGCACCGTAGGTGCTCTAGGTATAACTGCATCATTTACAGCTTGTAAATCTTGGACCATACGCCATTCTCCATTTGCTTTCCTAACAGGAAATAAGGGTGTATTACATGGTGAATAGGGAGATTCTATCAATACACCTTCCTTTAGTAAGGCTGCTATTATAGGTTTGATTCTTACTTCTGCATCCTTTCTTAAGGGATACTGTCTCTTTTGAGGTCTAAATGCTGACTTTGGCATGATAGTGACTGGTCCTGCTGTGCGAATAAGTCCTACATCTGATTTCCCTGTTGACCAGAGAGTCTCTGGTATGTCTCGTAAGGCTTTTTCCTCTTCCTTTAGTAAGAGTGCTACTCAGCTGTCCTCACTTGCCTGCAAGTGCACAGCTGGGTGTGTCTGTGTTATCCAATTCATCTTCTACTTTTGTACTCCCTGTTCTGAAAGTTCTAATTCTGTCTGTTTTTCCCACCTTGTGATTTTTTCTCTGAAGTCTGCCCACTTCACATTCTTATCTTTAGTTAAACTAACATGTGGTAATCGATTAGATTTGTAAAGGGCTAGGAATTCCTGGGGCAATGAACAGCTAACTACACTGTTTCCTTCTGTGTCCCAGTACAGATTACGTAATACTAATCTGTTAGCATGGTTTCTAAACAGTTCTTGCTCATATTCTTTATCAGGTCCTGGTTTGCTACAGTAATATAGAGTGCAATGCAACAAATGCTGTTTACCAGTGTCAAGGGAGGGGGATTTACTGATGGCTACATTCATCAGTTCTTCGGTTACTGCCCCTGGACTAGTCATAACCAAGTCCTGGCTGTACCAATAAAATGTTTTACCCTCCGGTTGCACCACAAAAGTATACATTTGTCGCTGTGCTTCCATACCCTGCATAGTTGGAACTACTGCTATGCCAAATATTTGCATAAGGTCTCTGCCCAAAAGATTTACTGGGCATTTTGCAGAAACAACAATTTTGCTTTTCTGGGTCATCCCTGAAACAGGGAGAGTAGCTTCCGATACAGCTGTCCATTAGCTGCTTTCACTAATATGTAATCAAGTGATTCTGAATTTTCTGGTAGTTTGGAAGGATGTATTAGGGTCCGTGAAGCCCCTGAGTCACACAGGAATTTAACTTCCCTCCCCTCTACCAGAAGTGTAACTTCCGGTTTTGTGTCTGCTAAGTAGAGCTCTAGGCTCAATAATGCTAAATCCAAGATTTCATTTTCTTCCTTATCTGTGATTTCATGCACATCCTCTATTTCTTCTATCACATTCTCTACTCCTTCTATCACATTTGCATTTGTCTTTTCTTGATTATTCCCTTCTAGTGATTCTTGACTATCATATAGTCAGTCCTCACCCTCCTTGTCTTCCGTGGTTACGTTTTTATTTTGTCTGCAATCCCTTGCTAAATGTCCCTTTTTTCCGCATTTAAAACATTCACCCCTTTTCTTTCTCTCTTCAAACTCCTCTGATCGCTTATCAGATTGTTTGTTTCCCTGGGTATTTTTCTTACCCTTCTTCCCGGTCTGTACTACAAAGACTTCTGATCCGTCTTCTACTGCAAATACTTGAGTTTTCTTTTTCTTTTTGCTATTAAAATGCCTTTCGGCATGTCTTGCATATTCAAGTAATGACTGTAATCTACTCGTACAATGATCTACCATGTGCTTTGTAATAAAGCTGCTAATGGCTGCAATACTGCCTTTCAAAAATGCATTCTTTAATTGCTGCTCATATGGGGAATCATGTGTTTGGTCTTCAGGTACCTGCATTCCACAATGGTTATTAAAACACTCTAATAATCTGGCATAATATCTATCAACAGTTTCACCTTCTTGTTGTATGCATTGATTAATGCAAGTCCAGTAAGCCCTAGGCTTCCATTTCTCAGAGATTCGGTCTGTCAGACCTTTCACTCTGTTATCCAGTTCTGCGTTACTATGTGGGAGTGGCCTATGTTCTGCATCACGGGGATTCCAGTTGCCACTGACCATGTGCCAATCTGGACCTATGATTTGTCTGACTACTTTCTCTACTTCCACTCCATTTAAATGGTAACTTAACCTCATGCCCTGTAAGTCTTCTAAAAATTTTCTAAAATTAACTTTTGGATGGGGAATTCCCTCTGTAGCTTTCCTGATGTCTTCCGGTGTCCACGGTCTATATACTAGAAGAGTTGGGTCCTGTCCTGCCTGTGGATTTGGTACTTCTATGAGTGGACATATTTCTTCTTCACTCATAGCTCGTGAATTTTTATTTATTTCATACAATTCGATATCCCCTCTTAAGTTGCGTGTTCGAGACCTAGTCTCGACAGGATCTCTGACAAACGGTTTTGATTTTGCAGGGACAGCTGGATATAGCGGAGGTGGATCAGCTTGTCCACTTGCTTCATATTCTGGTAAGGGAAGTGGAGTGGGCAGAGGGGCCGATGCTATTACCAAGTTATTGTCTTCTTTATCTAAAAACATTGCTTTTGAATTTTTATTCATTTGTTCCCTGCGGTTTGCTTCCTCAAGCCACCTGTGTGCCTGAAGAACTCCCAATTGACGTTGCTTTTTTACCTGACCTTTTGTGTCTGTTTTAAGTTGTTTGACAAGTTTGATAAGTGAAGGTTTATCTAATTTGCCATCAAATTTGTATTTGTTAACCCATTTTGTATAATACCTAACGTTGCCGGCACGCTGTAATTGCATATATTTCACGTCTTCGGTTAAAGGTGGATCTCGGGAACTTTTTGTGCACTTATTTCCCATGTTGTCTTAACTTAGTTAGAAATTGTTACGTAACCTTTTTTATCACGTGGTACCATGATTTTCACTTCTTCACAGTTTATCTAGAATAACTGCCTACCTATCCTGTTTCCCTGATCTATGACAAGACAGCAATCTTTTTTTTGTCCCTGATTTATATAAAATCTCCCTGACAAAAACAAATACTGTAACAAGTCCCTGATCTGAAACAAAGAAAAGGTAAATTCCTCCTTACCTGAGCCTCCATGATTGATCGTCTCACCGGAACTGTTGACTCGTCCTCCAATCGCAGATCAGAAACAGTGGCTGGCCTCTTTTGAATGACAATTCAGTCGGAGGTCTTTCAAAGCAGAAGAACCAATGTGGCCTCTTCCCCGTATGGTTTCATGCCACCGGGCCCATCTGACCTGAGCTAGAGAGAGAGTTTTCTGATCCAAAGGACCAATCTGTCATAGGAAAAATAAACTTTAAAAATGATCAATACACGGTAGGTTCAGGTTAAGGCAGTTTAATCTTACAGCAAGGAGACAAAAACGTGCTAATACAGAGTTTGTCTAACTAGAATCAGGAAGTGCAGATATTTTTATACATTTTCTAATAAGTCATTGCCTACCAAGCTGACGTAACAAATCACAAGTTTTAAAATCATCATTACATAGCAGCTGTTTGTCCATGAGTTTCTGCTTGCACTATCAATTTTATGAAAAACTTCCTAAGAAAAACAACATGGCCTTGGTGACCACCGGTTAGATACAGCTTCCCACTATGTTATGTTACCATTCAAGGTACTATAGCTAATTTGAGCACAAAGCAAGTACAGATTCTTCAAGCAGTCTTTTGTTTTATGTATCTCTTCTTTTTTGCAGCTGTGTGTGTTCCCATAACACGAACAGAGCTGATTGTTCATATTCAATCATATTAAAGAAAACAGTATTGTTCCATTCATACACTATTCATACATTTTCCTGACCTAGCAGATAATCACCTGCTTCTCAGTACATTTCCAAAAGGCATAAACATGAATTTTGCTGTGCTAGGAAATACTAGGTCAGGGTGCATCTTGCAGTTTCAGAAAGCATACTGTGGTTTGAAAAATCATCTTATAATTTCATACAGAATTAAGCTTGTACATAAAATAGAATGAAAATGTGTTAACCCTTTTAGCTTCTAATAAGCATTAGACATATATAAAAATGAATATTTTTCTGACACCATTGTACTGCAATCATGCACACAGAGCAGCTGTCAGGCTGAAAAATTAAGAAAGAAATAGTTTGTTCTTTGAGAGTCCGGTCTTACCAGTTACAACCAAATATCCTATGGTTAACCTTTCTAGCCAACTTACAAACATCCATTCAAAATCGATGGCATTACCTGATGACTGGATGCATCTGAAAACTGCTTTTCTGAATGTGGAGATAAAATATCTAACTTAGAAAAACCAACCACCAAGATCTTTCTAAAGACTTCATTCATAAATAAAAACTGCTTGATACTGAGGTGTGCAGTAGGAGGAACAATTTTTTTTTCTGGAAGTGTCCCAGAAGGGCTGGAACAGATATGATGTATAGCCAGAGGTAAAATGTCTAGCAGGTGCTGAAGAGCTGAAAGAATGTAACAGCTTAAGATATAAAGTGTGAGTAGAGAGAGAGAGACACTATATTAGGGAAAGATGCTGGCTCTGTCTAAAGCAGATGATTGAACATCCAACCCTAGATGTCAACATCATTACCAAATTCCATTTCAGTTTACACAGAAAGATGACATTGATAGTTTTAGTTGGGCATCTGAAAGGGGTGATGTCAGCACAACAATGATCAAAGATAAGAAATGAGGTTTGTAAATCTCCTGCAAATGGATAAGGTAGTGTATGCATTCATTAGTATGACTGATCTAGATTCATTGTGTTTAAATGTTATAATCTTACTCCTAAAGTTTATAGGGAAAAAAGCCAGATAGTACACAAAAGGGCAGATAGTATGACTAAGTATATTACAGAAATAAGGGTTTACAATTCATAGGTGGGTGACAGGATGTCAAGTCTCTACTTTCAAAATGTTTGCAGGCCTTATGACAATGAGGTCTGTGAACAAAAGTGGACCAGCACGAAAAGGATTGCTTACAAAGAATTTTAATAACTGACCATTCCATCCAAAGTAATGGTAATAACCATTACTGAAAGCAAACTGGTTTCGGCTTATACAAGCCTTTATCAATGCTGAAGACAGTAAAAAGTAAAAAGTCAAAAAGTCTCCGCCATATTAAGCACTATTTATATCCCAGCTCTTAAAGGGAGATGCATCCAAACCATCAGATAGTACATTTGCAGTTCCAAATGGACAAAATTATTACGTGAAAGGCAATACAACATGTATATTTATAGTTATATTTGTATAGGAGATATATAGATTAATAAATAAAATAATCATCATATATATTGCTCCTACTCATCAGAATATTGTTATCAAAATGTACATATAATATAAAGACCATATTATGCATATGTATATAAGCTATTATATGAAATGTTTACATAACTAAGAAAATACAATATTTCCAATTAAATAAATATCATACAAGTTTATATTGTAAGTTGCCTCATCATTGTTGTTCTAATATATTTAGTCCTGGTCTAAACAGAACCCCCAGTTTGGTAATCCATTTATTTTCCATATCACTGAGCTTCTGGTGCCATCCTGCTTAGAAATTTCTGTGTAAAATTATCCTGTCTATAACAACAAATTTAAATGTAGCAGATGGGTGTTCAATAGTATGTTTGAACAATGCGTTTGTTATATGTCTATTTCTAATAGCCCTCATGTGCTCACCTATTCTGAATTTAACTGGCCTAGAGGTCTGTCCAATATAAAAAGCAGAACAAGTACACGTAGCTAAATATACCACCCAATCTGAACTACAATTTCCAAATATCCTGATGTTAAAGACTTGCAAAGTGTTCTTACTTGAAAACTCACTCGTTTTTAATACATGTTTGCAAGCAGAAAAATGGCCACATGGAAAACAGCCTTTTAGTATGTCTCCAAATAAGGTAGTTTGTTCTGGTATAGTGGGAATGTATCTCTTATAATGAGTGAAATATGAATTCATATTTCATCCCCTCCGATAGGAGAAAGAACATCGATCAGGTAAGATTTGATTCAAAGTGTCTTGTGATAATAAAATGCCCCAATGTTGATTGATAATGTCTATAAAGCGATTAGTATTTGTCCCATAAGTGGTTACTAACCTTAAAGGTTGATTGCATTGTTGTGCAGGAGTTGCCAGATTGTGTGATTTATATTCCAACAGTTCAGTACGTGTTAGCCTATTGGTTACGTCCATGGTTGTAGAAATATTATGTGCCTTGTAGCCACGATTAATAAATCGTCTAGACAAATCAACACTAAAGTTAGAATACTCCTGTTCAGAAGAGCAAATCCTTTTAATCCTCATAAATTGAGATTTAGGAATATTGCGGATGATGTGGCATGGATGACAACTCTGAGCATGTAACAAAGTATTGTATTCTGGAAATTTTCTATGGACTGAAGTGGCCAATGTGTTATCAGAAAGCCTAGTAACCAATACATCCAGAAACACAATATTTTCTCGCTCAATATTGGCAGTAAATTTAATACCAAAAGAATTGTCATTCAGATAGGTTACAAATTCAGATAATTCCTCTCTATCACCACGCCACACCATCCAACAATCATCTAAATATCTACGCCAGATGTCTAGATGTTGTATGTAGATATTATGTTGGACATCATATATGAATGTGGCCTCGTAATAACCCATAAAGAGATCTGCATATATGGGTGCGAACGAGGCACCCATAGCTGTTCCCTTGATTTGCCAATAAGCTTTTCCATGATAATAGAAGATGTTTTTACGTAACACAATTTCTGTTAGTTTAATCAAAAAATTGTTGAACCCTGTCGAATATAAATCAGATTTGTAGAGCCAATATGAAACCGCAATAATGCCTAAATCATGAGGGATGCTAGTATATAATGAAGCCACGTCCAATGTACATAACCACCATGAAGATTCTAATTGAGAGTCTTTTACAATATTGAGAAATTCAGTGGTGTCCTTGATACGTGATCTAATTTGTATCAATAATGGTTTTAAGTATTGTGTAAGGAAGGCCGACAATGGTTCCGTTAAAGACCCTCGGCCTGACACAATCGGTCTACCAGGGGGATGGAGTGGATCTTTATGTATTTTAGGTAGCAAATATAAATATTGTGGAGTAGGTTCATCCACCTTCAATTGTTTGGCTACCTGCTCACTATTCACCCCCTGGTCAGCCGCTAAGTCTAAAAAACCATCAATCTCTTCCTTAAAGTTTGAAGTAGGATCAATACTCAATTCCATGTAGGAACTAGAATCTGATAATTGACACAAGGCTTCATCTGTATATGTTTGTTAGTCCATGACCACAATAGCACCCCCTTTATCAGCCATTGTGATAACTAAATCATGATTATCTTTAAGTTCCAACAAAACCTTTCTTTCTGCTGCATTGAGATTATTAAAATTTGGATCATACAAATTGGCAAAATGTAATTCCTTCATAATGCACTCTCTGAAAATCGATACATGTTTATTCATGGGTGGAATAAAAGTAGATTTCCCAAATCTAAAATCAGATGATCTTTGAGTAGTTTCACAGTTTGCAAAAAATATCTTTAGGTTAAGTAGTCTACAGAAATCATTAACATCCTGTAATAACTGATTTTCCGAAACAGGAGCACTTGGGACAAAATTTAATCCTTTATTTAGTAATCCTATATGTATAGGAGAAAGAGCAAATGAAGATATATTATGGACATTATTATTTATTTCACCATTTGTTGCAATAGACTTTGTAATGTTGGTGTTACTAAACCTGGATCTGTGCTTTCTGCCCCCCCTCCTCCTACCCTTGAATCTAAAGGGGCCGGTTGTCTTCTTTTAGCAGCTGGGGACACCTGGTATGAAGAAACTTCCCCATCAGTGGCCGAGGAAGTTTCCTCCTCTGAGGTGGCATCAGATGAGGCCTTCTGATGTCTGAGAATCGACCTGGGACATTTTCTGTTGACATTATAAGTATTCTTATGATCACTAAATCTGACGGATTTCTGACTAACAAAAGGCTTTCCTTTCTCGTAATCCATAAGGTCACGATTAAACTTATTAATTTTACGTTTCATTAGTTGTTGTTCTAATATGGAAAGCTCTTTGGCCAAATCTGAAACATGTTGTGAATAAAACAATTCCTGATTGAATTGCTCAACCTCCCCACACAAATTTTGGATCTCTTTAAGATGGTTAGATATGGTTCTGTCATAATATCTTAACAAACAATCCACAAAATGCATAGATGATAAGTGTTGGGCCTCAGCCCATTCCCTGGATAATTCACTATCTATGTTGGCCACTAAAGGTTGTAAACGAACCCTCAACCCCCTTGGTGTAATGTCTTTAGTTTTATAGGCTTTGAAAAGTTTCAAATGCCACCCATTTGAACGCAATGTTTTCATCTGTCTGTTAAGCTTCGAAAACATGAGGCCACATTTTTGTTGGTCATCCTGCATATTATTAGATAAACTGGGTCCTGTGTTATTATTTAAGCCAAACACTTCTAAGTTATCTCTATCGGCTGAAAGCCCCTGTAAAATTCCACTTAAATCCATGGTTAGACAATGTCCTGAGAGTGAAAAAAGTTAAATTTGTTCTAATTTCAATCTTAACAATATGAACCTATGAAACCTCCACATAGATACACTTCAAAAATTATCAATAGTGAACTATACCAAAACATATAACTTTTTCAAATGTCCAGCTGAAAAAACACAACCCAGATACCATGTATAAACTTTAAAATAACAACCAATCAATCAAACTCACTTATAAAGTCGGTTTAATTGACCTCTCTTACAATAAGCGGCTAAATACCTCCACCAAATTGGGCCCCAAAAATCCACAAAAAATGTATGTTGTTCATTGTAATGTCTGCATGACCTTAAGTCCAAGCAACAACCATCGACCTTCGTCTCAAATTGGTTGTGCTTGTTATAAAAATTATATCCACCTTTACCATTCCATACCGGATGGAAAATGGTTGTTCATCCAAATTGTATTTGTTAGATTAAACTACCATAAAGGCCCAAACTGCAACCAGGCCGACTTTCGTCTCTTCCTGGAATCCAAATCCAAACCAAGAAAATTTTATTAGTACTTCACTGATTCTTAGCCACCGTAAAGAGGTATATGTTTTACCATGAAATAATTCAAAAAATAGCTGGAGTTGAAATCCTCCTGATAGACATTTGAAAAAAAATTTGAAAAAATATTGTTATAGGACTAAAATTAATCCATAATGTTGTATTAAGTGATCTAGTGGAAGTCACACAAGCAAAATTGCCGAAAACAAATGCTGGATCATCCAGCTTGTTGTAGAGATATATATTTTTTACCATATAACAAGACCCAGTTATATACCTCCGTTCAACTGATAATTATGTATATGGATGGCCCTTTCAATATATAATTTGTTGTAAAACATGTGAAACCTCCCGCATATTCATAAGCTATAAGCACATGACCTCTTATATAATGCTAGAGAAGCATAAACTGGTATATAGGCCCATACACATTTATATATGGAACAACATCTATGCAACAACAGTTGTTATTATCGCAATTTAGTCATATAATAATAAATTGAACATTGCCAATTCTAAATACTCCAACTTATTTCTATTAAATTATAGTTGTTGTTATCGTAATTTCGTTAAACAAAAATACATTCACCATAAAAAACTTTCTAATTCAAAAAAGTCATAATCCCTCTTGGTTCTGTTAAATTACAGTCCCAATCAATCCAAGAACCGATATGGTTATAATAGTTTTTAAAGAGATTCCAACTTGTTCACCACGTTGCTATCCGTCGTTGTATATATTCCAAAAGGCCCACAGATGTCTGAATACTAGAACGTACCTCGGTCAAGCCCAAAACATATGACAGTCTCACAACCAAAAGGCCGTGTTTTGGGTAAATAAAACCGCCAAGTTCTTGACAAAAGACCCGTATGAGTAACATTTAAATATACATAAATAACTCATACATAGGCCCCAGCAAATACAATAAAAGATTTAGAAATAAACTTGTTTGCATGAAGTTTAAATGTTGGCTCTATGAATCCTCGTTTGTTATGGAGGAAATATATCTATATATAACACAGTACCTGTGGATGGTAATCACAGTCCCAAGAAAATAAGCTTGTAGATGTCCCACACACTCTGAACGAACCTGGGAATAGTCCACATCAATAAAAATGTTGAGTATATAGGATCGATTGAGTCATCCCAACTGTTCAATTCTTATGAAAAATGATGTTTCCAGAACAATGTATGGCGAACTGTATTGCCATGTTGGAACCACAAACCTCGCTAAATCAGCCGCATAAGCAAATAGAAAAAGCGGAAGGAATCTCCAGAATTTGCTACATACGATTTATAGAATCCAAAATTAAAAAGCAAAAGTACTATAGGTGGAAAGCAGAGCCCATAAGAAAGCTGCTGAGAGAAGTTTGACTGCAATCCAGGCGTCCCCAGCGCAAAATGAGAAACGAAATGTAGAATCCAAGGTACACGCACGCAGGACAACATGCACGGTCCCAAAAACAGCCAAGTCTGTGAACAAAAGTGGACCAGCACGAAAAGGATTGCTTACAAAGAATTTTAATAACTGACCATTCCATCCAAAGTAATGGTAATAACCATTACTGAAAGCAAACCGGTTTCGGCTTATACAAGCCTTTATCAATGATGAAGACAGTAAAAAGTAAAAAGTCAAAAAGTCTTCGCCATATTAAGCACTACTTATATCCCAGCTCTTAAAGGGACATGCATCCAAACCATCAGATAGTACATTTGCAGTTCCAAATGGACAAAATTATTACGTGAAAGGCAATACAACATGTATATTTATAGTTATATTTGTATAGGAGATATATAGATTAATAAATAAAATAATCATCATATATATTGCTCCTACTCATCAGAATATTGTTATCAAAATGTACATATAATATAAAGACCATATTATGCATATGTATATAAGCTATAATATGAAATGTTTACATAACTAAGAAAATACAATATGATGAGGCAACTTACAATATAAACTTGTATGATATTTATTTCATTGGAATTATTGTATTTTCTTAGTTATGTAAACATTTCATACATGTTGTATTGCCTTTCACGTAATAATTTTGTCCATTTGGAACTGCAAATGTACTATCTGATGGTTTGGATGCATGTCCCTTTAAGAGCTGGGATATAAATAGTGCTTAATATGGCGGAGACTTTTTGACTTTTTACTTTTTACTGTCTTCAGCATTGATAAAGGCTTGTATAGCGAAACAGTTTGCTTTCAGTAATGGTTATTACCATTACTGGATGGAATGGTCAGTTATTAAAATTCTTTGTAAGCAATCCTTTTCGTGCTGGTCCACTTTTGTTCACAGACTTGGCTGTTTTTGGGACCGTGCATGTTGTCCTGCATGCGTGTACCTTGGATTCTACATTTCATTTCTCATTTCGCGCTGGGGATGCCTGGATTGCAGTCAAACTTCTCTCAGCAGCTTTCTTATGGGCTCCACTTTCCACCTATAGTACTTTTGCTTTTTACTTTTGGATTCTATAAATCGTATGCAGCTAATTCTGGAGATTCTTCCTTCGCTTTTGCTTATGCGGCTGATTTAGCGAGGTTTGTGGTTCCAACATGGCAATACAGTTCGCCATACATTGTTCTGGAAACATCATTTTTCGTAAGAATTGAACAGTTGGGATGACTCAATCGATCCTATATACTCAACATTTTATTGATGTGGACTATTCCCAGGTTCGTTCAGAGTGTGGGACATCTACAAGCTTATTTTCTTGGGACTGTGATTACCATCCACAGGTACTGTGTTATATATAGATATATTTCCTCCATAACAAACGAGGATTCATAGAGCCAACATTTAAACTTCATGCAAACAAGTTTATTTCTAAATCTTTATTGTATTTGCTGGGGCCTATATGAGTTATTTATGTATATTTAAATGTTACTCATACGGGTCTTTTGTCAAGAACTTGGCGGTTTTATTTACCCAAAACACGGCCTTTTGGTTGTGAGACTGTCATATGATTTTGGGCTTGACCGAGGTAATGCTCTAGTATTCAGACATCTGTGGGCCTTTTGGAATATATACAACGACGGATAGCAACATGGTGAACAAGTTGGAATCTCTTTAAAAACTATTATAACCATATCGGTTCTTGGATTGATTGGGACTGTAATTTAACAGAACCAAGAGGGATTATGACTTTTTTGAATTAGAAAGTTTTTTATGGTGAATGTATTTTTGTTTAACGAAATTACGATAACAACAACTGTAATTTAATAGAAATAAGTTGGAGTATTTAGAATTGGCAATGTTCAAATTATATGACTAAATTGCGATAATAACAACTGTTGTTGCATAGATGTTGTTCCATATATAAATGTGTATGGGCCTATATACCAGTTTATGCTTCTCTAGCATTATATAAGAGGTCATGTGCTTATAGCTTATGAATATGCGGGAGGTTTCACATGTTTTACAACAAATTATATATTGAAAGGGCCATCCATATACATAATTATCAGATGAACGGAGGTATATAACTGGGTCTTGTTATATGGTAAAAAATATATATCTCTACAACAAGCTGGATGATCCAGCATTTGTTTTGCAATTTTGCTTGTGTGACTTACTAGATCACTTTAATACAACATTATGGATTAATTTTAGTCCTATAACAATATTTTTTCAAATTTTTTTCAAATGTCTATCAGGAGGATTTCAACTCAGCTATTTTTGAATTATTTCATGGTAAAACATATACCTCTTTACGGTGGCTAAGAATCAGGGAAGTACTAATAAAATTTTCTTGGTTTGGATTTGGATTCCAGGAAGAGACGAAAGTCGGCCTGGTTGCAGTTTGGGCCTTTATGGTAGTTTAATCTAACAAATACAATTTGGATGAACAACCATTTTCCATCCGGTATGGAATGGTAAAGGTGGATATAATTTTTATAACAAGCACAACCAATTTGAGACGAAGGTCGATGGTTGTTGCTTGGACTTAAGGTCATGCAGACATTACAATGAACAACATACATTTTTTGTGGATTTTTGGGGCCCAATTTGGTGGAGGTATTTAGCCGCTTATTGTAAGAGAGGTCAATTAAACCGACTTTATAAGTGAGTTTGATTGATTGGTTGTTATTTTAAAGTTTAAACATGGTATCTGGGTTGTGTTTTTTCAGCTGGACATTTTAAAAAGTTATATGTTTTGGTATAGTTCACTATTGATAATTTTTGAAGTGTATCTATGTGGAGGTTTCATAGGTTCATATTGTTAAGATTGAAATTAGAACAAATTTAACTTTTTTCACTCTCAGGACATTGTTTAACCATGGATTTAAGTGGAATTTTACAGGGGCTTTCGGCCGATAGAGATAACTTAGAAGTGTTTGGCTTAAATAATAACACAGGACCCAGTTTATCTAATAATATGCAGGATGACCAACAAAAATGTGGCCTCATGTTTTCGAAGCTTAACAGACAGATGAAAACATTGCGTTCAAATGTGTGGCATTTGAAACTTTTCAAAGCCTATAAAACTAAAGACATTACACCAAGGGGGTTGAGGGTTCGTTTACAACCTTTAGTGGCCAACATAGATAGTGAATTATCCAGGGAATGGGCTGAGGCCCAACACTTATCATCTATCATTTTGTGGATTGTTTGTTAAGATATTATGACAGAACCATATCTAACCATCTTAAAGAGATCCAAAATTTGTGTGGGGAGGTTGAGCAATTCAATCAGGAATTGTTTTATTCACAACATGTTTCAGATTTGGCCAAAGAGCTTTCCATATTAGAACAACAACTAATGAAACGTAAAATTAATAAGTTTAATCGTGACCTTATGGATTACGAGAAAGGAAAGCCTTTTGTTAGTCAGAAATCCGTCAGATTTAGTGATCATAAGAATACTTATAATGTCAACAGAAAACATCCCAGGTCGATTCTCAGACATCAGAAGGCCTCATCTGATGCCACCTCAGAGGAGGAAACTTCCTCGGCCACTGATGGGGAAGTTTCTTCACACCAGGTGTCCCCAGCTACTAAAAGAAGACAACCGGCCCCTTTAGATTCAAGGGTAGGAGGAGGGGGGCAGAAAGCACAGATCCAGGTTTAGTAACATCAACATTACAAAGTCTATTGCAACAAATGGTGAAATAAATAATAATGTCCATAATATATCTTCATTTGCTCTTTCTCCTATACATATAGGATTACTAAATAAAGAATTAAATTTTGTCCCAAGTGCTCCTGTTTCGGAAAATCAGTTATTACAGGATGTTAATGATTTCTGTAGACTACTTAACCTAAAGATATTTTTTGCAAACTGTGAAACTACTCAAAGATCATCTGATTTTAGATTTGGGAAATCTACTTTTATTCCACCCATGAATAAACATGTATCGATTTTCAGAGAGTGCATTATGAAGGAATTACATTTTGCCAATTTGTATGAGCCAAATTTTAATAATCTCAATGCAGCAGAAAGAAAGGCTTTGTTGGAACTTAAAGATAATCATGATTTAGTTATCACAATGGCTGATAAAGGGGGTGCTATTGTGGTCATGGACTACCAAACATATACAGATGAAGCCTTGCGTCAATTATCAGATTCTAGTTTCTACATGGAATTGAGTATTGATCCTACTTCAAACTTTAAGGAAGAGATTGATGTTTTTTTTGACTTAGCGGCTGACCAGGGGGTGATTAGTGAGCAGGTAGCCAAACAATTGAAGGTGGACGAACCTACTCCACACTATTTATATTTGCTACCTAAAATACATAAAGATCTACTCCATCCCCCTGGTAGACCGGTTGTGTCAGGCCGAGGGTCTTTAACGGAACCATTGTCGGCCTTCCTTACACAATACTTAAAACCATTATTGATACAAATTAGATCACGTATCAAGGACACCACTGAATTTCTCAATATTGTAAAAGACTCTCAATTAGAATCTTCATGGTGGTTATGTACATTGGACGTGGCTTCATTATATACTAGCATCCCTCATGATTTAGGCATTCTTGCGGTTTCATATTGGCTCTACAAATCTGATTTATATTCGACAGGGTTCAACAATTTTTTGATTAAACTAACAGAAATTGTGTTACGTAAAAACATCTTCTATTATCATGGAAAAGCTTATTGGCAAATCAAGGGAACAGCTATGGGGGCCTCGTTTGCACCCATATATGCAGATCTTTTTATGGGTTACTATGAGGCTACATTCATATATGATGTTCAGCATAACATATACATACAACATCTAGACATCTGGCAGAGGTATCTGGATGATTGTTGGATGGTGTGGCGTGGTGATAGAGAGGAATTATCTGAATTTGTAACCTATCTGAATGACAATTCTTTTGGTATTAAATTTACTGCCAATATTGAGCGAGAAAATATTGTGTTTCTGGATGTATTGGTTACTAGGCTTTCTGATAACACATTGGCCACTTCAGTCCATAGAAAATTTCCAGAATACAATACTTTGTTACATGCTCAGAGTTGTCATCCACGCCACATCATCCGCAATATTCCTAAATCTCAATTTATGAGGATTAAAAGGATTTGCTCTTCTGAACAGGAGTATTCTAACTTTAGTGTTGATTTGTCTAGATGATTTATTAATCGTGGCTACAAGGCACATAATATTTCTACAACCATGGACGTAACCAATAGGCTAACACGTACTGAACTGTTGGAATATAAATCACACAATCTGGCAACTCCTGCTCAACAATGCAATCAACCTTTAAGGTTAGTAACCACTTATGGGACAAATACTAATCGCTTTATAGACTTTATCAATCAACATTGGGGCATTTTATTATCACAAGTCACTTTGAATCAAATCTTACCTGATCAATGTTCTTTCTCCTATCGGAGGGGATGAAATATGAATTCATATTTCACTCATTATAAGAGATACATTCCCACTATACCAGAACAAACTACCTTATTTGGAGACATACTAAAAGGCTGTTTTCCATGTGGCCATTGTTCTGCTTGCAAACATGTATTAAAAACGAGTGAGTTTTCAAGTAAGAACACTTCGCAAGTCTTTAACATCAGGATATTTGGAAATTGTAGTTCAGATTGGGTGGTATATTTAGCTACGTGTACTTGTTCTGCTTTTTATATTGGACAGACCTCTAGGCCAGTTAAATTCAGAATAGGTGAGCACATGAGTGCTATTAGAAATAGACGTATAACAAATGCATTGTTCAAACATACTATTGAACACCCATCTGCTACATTTAAATTTGTTGTTATAGACAGGATAATTTTACACAGAAATTTCAAAGCAGGATGGCACCAGAAGCTCAATGATATGGAAAATAAATGGATTACCAAACTGGGGGGTCTGTTTAGACCAGGACTAAATATATTAGAACAACAATGATGAGGCAACTTACAATATAAACTTGTATGATATTTATTTAATTGGAAATATTGTATTTTCTTAGTTATGTAAACATTTCATATTATAGCTTATATACATATGCATAATATGGGCTTTATATTATATGTACATTTTGATAACAATATTCTGATGAGTAGGAGCAATATATATGATGATTATTTTATTTATTAATCTATATATCTCCTATACAAATATAACTATAAATATACATGTTGTATTGCCTTTCACGTAATAATTTTGTCCATTTGGAACTGCAAATGTACTATCTGATGGTTTGGATGCATGTCCCTTTAAGAGCTGGGATATAAATAGTGCTTAATATGGCGGAGACTTTTTGACTTTTTACTGTCTTCAGCATTGATAAAGGCTTGTATAAGCCGAAACCAGTTTGCTTTCAGTAATGGTTATTAACATTACTTTGGATGGAATGGTCAGTTATTAAAATTCTTTGTAAGCAATCCTTTTCGTGCTGGTCCACTTTTGTTCACAGACTTGGCTGTTTTTGGGACCGTGCACGTTGTCCTGCGTGCGTCTACCTTGGATTCTACTTATGACAATGAGGCAAGCATTCAATCCTTTACCTGAGGATATGATAATCCTTCTTTATCCTGATGACATGGTTATTTCTCTGAGCAACCAGTTTCTTCCCACTTGCATAAAATAGCTACTAAAACTATCGATAACTAAAAATCTTTCTTTAATTATGTCAGGAAGTTAAGAATTAACACCAAACAATGTATGAAGCTAGTCCAGAATAATACTACACTCTCTGACCCAAACAATTGCTAATATTTAAGCAAACAAATTTAGTCTATTCCAACCACTGTTCCACCAGTTCCATAGTCTAAGTCATCCCCTTTAATTACTATAGAACAAGTTCTCTCAGCCCTCACAAAAACTAAAAATACTTCATCCATGGGCCATGATAATATACCAGGTTGCCTGATTATTAGTGCCAAATATGGCCTTTCTGAATCTCTTATATTTAAGCTGCTCCATGGGTTACCTTCCTGAAGTCTGGAAAACAGCCATTGTAATGCCATTACACACGGGTGGTCTAAACATGGACCCTGGTAACTGTAGACCCATTAGTCTCACTAACCTCACATGTAAAGCTATAGAATTCATTATCTCAGACCTCATTAATCTAGACAATCTCTTAATCTTGGACCCTCTTCAATTTAGCTTTGACCTCATTCATTTCTTTGAAATGTAACCAGTGCAGTGGATAGCGGTTATGCAGTGCACACAGCATATCTAGACCTGGCCAAGACCTTTGACACTATTCCCCAAGTAGACATTATTGATAGATTTGTAAATCTGAATGCAAATCCTTATACTGTGCAGTGGTTAGAGTTGCAAGTGCCACTTCTGAAAGCAAAAAGTCATGCAGTTGTGTACCATAAGCCTCCTTTTTTGGACCTCTCCTATTTAGCATCTATTTCTACAACCTTCAGGCCACCTATGGTTCATGTGTTGGTACTAGGCTATTAGCCCTAGGGCCTATACAAGCCTAGCCATAACAATTCCCTGGATATTTCTTCCCACAATATTTACTTCCCTGGACCCCTGTCTAGCAGGGTGACTGACGTGATCCCCAGGGTGAATTTCCTATCTCCCATCCAATTGTCAAGGTTCCTGGTTAACTAAGTGTACAGACAACTGTAAATTAGGTGTTGTTATTCAATCCTTAGCTGACTCACAATTGCACAACAATACATCATACCATGTTAAGTGGTGCAAGGGCAATAGTCTCAAATTAAATGTAAAATAAACATGTAGTATAGTTCAATTTGTAAACAGAACAGATTAATTTACCATATATGTGATCCATCCCTACTGTCAGACACAGTTGTTTGAGATCTAGGCACTATTGTTGAGAACTTATTATCATTTGATCACTGTCTATACTATATTTCAGAACATCTTTTATCTGTCTTATCTGATTTCTAAAGGTACCCCCACCCTTGCTATTGGCTTTGTGTTTAGAGCCATTAGATGCATAAGACAATCAAGTAACATTGGACATAAAAATGGAGAAATACTAATGAGAAAATAGCCCTGTTTGTAGATGGCATTACATTACAGTCTGAAATATAATATAAAAATTAAATTTGATAAATGGAAATATTTTACTAATCTAGAAGGATGTAAAGTAAATAAAGCAAATACGAAGACTATCACCTGAAATTCAACCAGCTAACAAAGGTGGTGGCGTAGTAGTGATGGACAGACAATATTACTTACAACGAATATCTTTGATGTTAAATGATGATGAGACATATAGGAATATAGCTAAATATCTAGTCAAAGTATATGTGGACAGAGTTCATGTTTTTGTTTATGACCTTTTGTTGATAGGATTAATTAATTCTGAGTTGCATGATTTTTTTGTTAAATCTCTTG
>NC_056727.1:371389596-371457096 GCF_019279795.1 Protopterus annectens | reverse complement strand
CTATCAGTTGATCGCGTTTTCAGAAACTTGAAATTCATATGGTTGAGACCATATGATCAAGTTTTTGAAAGCTCAAAGCTTTTGAATGGCAATCACAGTACAGTGCAGATTGGGCAATTTACCCTTTTCCTCACTGTAGTGTGATCTCAGAGTTGGTATATATAATTTGCAGGAGGTGTGGACTGTTCAGGGGGGGTCTTGCCCCCCTGTAAAAATGTAAAAAAGGTTGATTTTGTGTTTTTTTGCATTTTTTTATGTTCCAGTTTTGAAAAATACAATCATATAGTCTCGACTGTATTAATTTCGAGTGTATACATATACATGTATTATTATACACATTAAGTCAGAAATAGTTTGCAACACATGGCTCATGATCCTGTATAGATATCATAAATCTTATTTTCTCTTGCTTTGACTGTGCATGCAAGATCACACCAAATGCCCTCAATGCATGTGCTCAGTGGGCAAGAACTACTGCTGCTAATGCTTTCCTCTGGCTGTACCATACTTTCATATGCTCTTCTCAAAGCCCCTACTGCAAGTAGCATGCATAATGAGCTGTTTGTCTTGCACACCTAAAAATGAACCACCAAAATTCGCTGATGTCCACAAGTAGTAAGTACAGTCCAAGCAGAATATATGACAACCAAGGCTATAAGAAAAGTATTAATTTATTCCAAGACTTCAGGAATAAATTAATACTTTTCTTATAGCCTTGGTTGTCATATCTTCAGCTTGTACTGTCTTGCACAAATGCCTGGCCACATTCATTGTTAATGAGCATCAGAGCAAAAGAGGGTTGGCTGTGATTGTAGCTGCATTTTTCTGAATCCCAGGGCATATGGTCTTAGATGAAAACAGTCTTTATTGAAGTTATTTGTTTGTATGTATTTAAGCATTTTTTTATTATTCTTTATCAATTTCAGGAAGTTTATTTTTATTATCTTAATGGGCATCCTTGAATAAGTATTTTTTAACATATTTCTTTTATCTTTTCATTCTTTTGGGATCTTATTTTACTCATTTGTTTATGTTTTTACTCCTTTCCTGTCTCATAACCGTTCTACTTTTGATCAAACTCTAGTTATCTCTTTTAATGGTAACAAAGTAAAATTTTGTCTAATTGTCTTTGTGATATGACATTTTTCTGAATACTTTTGATACAACACAGGATTCTCACTTGAACTCATTTTAATAATTCACAAAATTTACAGTCTTTGCCTCAGTTCTTTAATTCAACAACATAAGCATCAAAAGACACACAGAGACCTTTTGCCCCCAACAAATGACAAATGGTGAATGGATGGTAGATTCTATTTTAGCTCACAGCAAATCCGATGTAGTATTTTTCTTTACCTTCTAAAACTTAGATTTATTATAAACTTTGAGGATGTCTCACCGTATGACATGCAGAAATTTAACACACTGAATGTTTTCAGAGTTCTGGTATACTCTTCTCACATTGACATTGACAAATAACATGCAGGGATATAAAATTTCCAGTTCTTATGCAAATTAATCTAATGACAGGAGAATGCAGGTGGCTGCTGTTGCATGATTGCAAATGAAAGACAAAATTACTTCTTTTCAATTAACTATCACTTATGTATGAGTGTAACATTTGGTATTTAGGATGGCCTAAACAGAGACAGACATACATAAAATATGTAATTAATATTATCCTGATCAACTTTAGACTACATGATGGATATGGGATTCCAGACCATGGAATGCACGTAATAATCTCTGATACAAGCTGGTAGCACCAAATCTCTCTTTTTCTCTTTTGTTCTTGTTTCCCAATTATGGACAAAAATATGGGTACTATTTGAAACACAGCTTTAGAGTTTACATGTATATTTTTTTTCTAGAATTGAATTAACCCAGTTGCAAAACCTCTAAGAACTTTGTTATTAGGTCATGAAACAACTTTGTAGCAGAGTGTGATATAAGCTACAGTCTGCACATTGTGATAGACAAACAGACAGCAATGATCCATTTAACTTGATGCTTTCAAAAATCGCTTAATTATATGGTAGCAAGGCAGTAGTTGGAAAGAAAATTATACAATATTAGAGGATTTATTCCCTATCCACTAACATACAACATTCTTCAAAAATCAAATGTTGTGGCTTTAATACATTATGAAAAAGAACAAAGAATACTTTCTGTACTTGTTAGGAAAATGTGGAGGAGGCCAAGTGCAAAATTTTTGTGGTACATATAAATCCATCTTAAATAGTTTTCATATCAGGTTGCTGAGACATTACCAACAGATTAGCAAACCACCATGTGCTTAGACATGCTGTAATACAAACAAACCTGTCTTCCACACTTCTTTTTTTTTCTTTTTATTTTCAGCTGAATGTTAATCATGTTATTCACAATCATGTTTCACATGTATGAAGTTCTTAGTAGCAAAGAGCTTACACATATGCAAGGTACGCAGAATTTTCAAAGGTCTTGGCAAAATTATTTCATATAAATTACAAAATACAAGAATTTTGGCAAATTTCATATGGTACCAAACTGCAATGTTTTCTAGCTGTTAGATGTCTGTTTAAGGAAAGTTGTGCAGAGAAACAAGGAATGATATACGATGTTTGTGAAAAGAGGTAGCATCACATGGTCCTAGATTCATAGATTGATAATAGCAGGTGGGTCTTTACACTATTATGAACTTAAAAAGTTTCTCACACTTCAAGAAGGACAACACATGACAGACCCCAGAAGGATTTCTGACCAACCACGTAACTGATAATATTTACCTTGAAAAGTGTCAAGGATATTACTCTGTTTAATTAGAGGACATTCGTTACAAAGATAAGGAATGCATTGAGATATGAACATGCCATGCCATCACTTCTTATTAATTTGTTGATCAAGATTCAGATCCTTTATGTGAGTACCTCTAGAACCATATGATCGCTATGGATGATTCTGTAAGAGACCAGTCTGTCAGGATAATTAAGGGTCTTGAGGCTTGTGTTTCTTTTTAGCTATGAATCTCTGAGGCCTAGAAGCTGAGTGATATGTCTTAAGAGGTACATGCCAAAGGATGTAATATTTTCAATAATAGATCTGATGAGAAATCAGTAGAAGGGAAATAAGACTTCTCTAGATTTTTAGGAAATATTCTTGGATGTTAGTTGGTTAAGATGAAATGATTTCCTAACTAGTGTGGAGAAACTGTGATTAAAGAATGCAGAGCTATCAACAAGGTGGCTACATCTTGGATGCCACTGTCTGTCTGGAGGGGAAAGCAGTCTGTGTGGTAGGGTGTGAAAAATTTTATTTAAACAAGCCTGTACTACTTTTTTCCATTTAATTTGAGACCATTGTGCTGCAATTATCAAAATAGCTTAACCCTTGTTGGAGCAATTCTGTATCAGTGGATGAACAAATAGCAACACATGTTTTGCTGTCATCTGCAAACTTTGATAACCATAATTCAGAGGTTTTGCCTCAATGGTCAGAGAAGTTAATGCCAAATGGAAAATCCCCCACTACTGATCCCTGTGGGGCAATACTGGTAACATTTTTACTTTCAGAACAGGCATCTGCACAATGACTACACGGATTCTGTCAGTCAACCAATTTACAAGTTTGTCTGTAATATAGTATTAGAGGTCCTGTTTGGTATCTACTTCTCTGAAGTACAGGCCAACACAGAAGGTCTTTGGCTAATGAAGTTTGTAGATGACTGCAAACTAGGAGCCATAATCAAAACTCCAAAAGATGTGGACATCCTACAAAAGGGCCTTGCTGAGACAGATGCCTGGTGACAAAGCCATGGCATCAAGCTCAATGCCAAAAAGTGCATTGTCATTCCTTTTGGTAAAAACTCAGTACCCATGAACTACCACATAGGTGGTAGTCTACTTAACACCGAAAGTGTGATAAGAGACCCTGGGACACAGGTGGTCATTGTTCCCCTCTACTCGTCACTCATTAGACCCATTATAGAGTACAATGCCCCTTTTGGTATGTACCTCACAAGACATCTACAACAACTGGAAAGGCCACAGAAATACCTCACAAAGAGGATTACCAGCCTCAAAGAGATGCCCTATGCAGACTGTCTCAAAAAACTGCAGCTTTACTCCATTGCATATCGCCTACTCAGAGGCGATCTCTGTCTAACACACAAAGCTATGTCAAACCCAGAGCTTTTAGACATGCTCCACTTAAAGAAATCCCAATCCCTATGAGCTACATGCTCTAGGGACCTAAACCTTGTCACCACAATAAACAGAACATGCTGGAGGGATAGATTCCTGTCCCAGAGACTTCCCATACTCTGGAACAAACCACCTATCTATATCAAACAAAGCTCCTCATTAGCACTGTTCAAGAAAAATCTTGATGATTGGATGGGAGATAGGAAATTCACCCCGGGGATCACTTCTGTGGCTCTGCTCGACAGTGGCACAGGAAAATAATTTTCTTGGGTGGCGAAAGCCAGGGTACCTTTGGCTAGGCTTATAGCCTAGTACCTATCCATGAACCTATGAACCTATAGCAACTATCTTCTACTTTAGTGATTTATCCAAAGAACTTAATGAGGTTATGTAGGCAGGACCAAATTTTGATTATGCTGAATTGATGCTGGTCCCACTATAAGAAGTTCTCAATATCTGTTTATGAGGTCAGTAAAATACAGGTGTGTAAGTAAACTTACCATAACAGTAGACATTTGATTGATCACTGCTGCAGTAACCCTAGCTGTAATGTTTATGTTACCAAGGATACAACAGTTGGGCAGCTTCCAAAGTATCTGGTCACCTTCTATGTACCCAAACCATTTAGCAGCTCAAGCTGAGCTGCTTAAAAGACATGTTTGAGTGCTAAGCCCCTCAGAGCTTTCCCACCACTAAACAGAGTGCTCCTCAATGGGTTTTAGAAGATCAACAGTTGACGTTTGCTGTTCCATTGCTTTGCAGTTCCCTTTGGGGAAGAACCTTCTACTTTTAAAATTAATTGTTTAAATCTACCTTCTTGTTTGGGAAGGTTATTTTTATTCTAAGAGTTTGTGTTTTAATAGACTGTTATGAGACTTAACTGTACTTTTATATGGGACCATACTTTATCCTGTCATTTTTAAAAGCTGTTAAAAAGTTTGTTAAACAGTTTTTTTTTTTTTGGAAAAATCTGTGCTTATTTCACTTTTTTGAGGCTGGGAAAGAATCTTAAAGTGCTTTTTAGTGGGGAAAAAGTGACTTTTTATAGCACTGTATTTTTACCAGCTTGTGCTGCTTGGTTTCCTCAGAAAAGAGGCACCATTTTGGCTTGGTCAGGATATTTATTTGTCCTTTGTTGACCAAGTTAGTATCACTAGGCTGGTAGCCTTTTTTCAGAAGAGACACAAGGTGATATTCATACTGTTATGGGAAATTTGACCAGGACATCAGGGAACTTCCCTACACTGAGTGTACAAGGACACAATTCTGTGTGGCACTTCCTGTCCTCTGGTCTGAGCACAAAGGCAGCTCAGAAAAGCAGGAAGCAGAAAAGTAAAAATGGAGGAGAAAGAGAATGTTTTCTGTATTTTTGAAGTGAAAGAAGCTGTTAATTGAACAGCTGAGAAGGTAGATGCAGTGGAAGAAGAGTCAGAGGTTAAGCAGAGCATGGAGGATCAAGGGAAAAGTAAAATGGAGAAATAGCATGTAAAAGGCAAAATAAAGGAGTTGAAGTGGATATTACAGATTCAGAAGTGCTTTTTCAACAGAATTTGTTTGTATCTGAATCTGCAACCCAGGAGTGTGTCATTTCAAACCTCCAATTAGGAGGGCTGCAGGATGTCTACTTAAAGAATTGATTGAACAGAGTGAGCCAGAGAGCAAGAAGGCAGCATCATGGGGAGAAATAATAGGTTCATAGGTAGGTACTAGGCTATCTGCCCAAGGGCATTTATAAGCCTAGCCAGAGGGTGTCGGCTTTCGCCACCCCATTGATTTAATTAACTGATCCTCTGTCAAGTAGAGCCAATGAAGTGATCCCAGGGGTGTATTTTCTGTTACCTATCCACTCATTAAGGTTTCTCTTGAAGAGTGTTGTTGAGGGGCTCTGCCTAATGTAGTTTGGAATTTGGTTCCAAAGCATGGGGAGTCTCTGTGACAGGAATCTATCCCTCCAGCATGTTCTATTTATTGTTGTGGTGAGGTTTAGCTCACTTGAGCTCATGGCTCGCAGTGACATAGATTTCTTTAGGTGGAGCATGTCCATCAGTTCTGAGTTGGACATGGCTTTGTAAGGCAGGCAGAGATCACCTCTGAGTAAGCGATATGTCACTGAGTACACCCGGAGTTTTTTCAGGTGGGCTGCATAGGACATATGCTTGAGGCCAGTAATCCTCTTGTTGAGGTACTTTTGTGGTCTTTCCAACTGTTGTAAGTGTCTTGTGAGATACATCCCAAATTGGGCATTGTACTCTATGATGGGTCTGAGTGATGAGTAGAGGGGCACTATAACCTGTTTATTTCTAGATGCAAACCCTTTAGTAATTAGATGGGCCACATAGAAGGATTTCCTAACTACTTTAGCAATATGATTGTCAAAGGAGAGATTACTATCTACCTGGGTCCCCAGATCTCTTATTACCTCTTCTGTATTAAGGGGGCTGCCACCTATGTGGTAATTTGTGGGTGTTTTGTTTTTCCCAAACTGGATGACTATGCATTTTTTGGCATTTAGCTTGAGGCCATGACTTTGACACCAGGTGTCCATCTCAGTAAGGCCCTTTTGGAGGATGCCCATGTCAGCCGGGGAGTCAATTATGTCTCCCAGTTTGCAGTCATCGGCGAACATGGTTAGCCATAGTCCTCCTGTGTTTGCCTGTACTTCTGAGAAGTATATGCTGAACAGTAGGGGTCCCAGGACCGAGCGTTGTGGGACACCACTTGTGACTGGTTTAGAGTCGGACTTGGAGTCCGCTATTCTTACTGTGTGAGTTCTGTCTGTAAGCCAGTTGGCAACCCATCTCATGACATAGGGGTTTATGCTCAGGCTGGTGAGTTTTTCTGTAATACCTGAGTGGGGAATGGTGTCAAAAGACTTGGTGAGGTCAAGGTAGGCTGTGTCAACCACCTTTCCCTTGTCTATGGCCTTGGTAATGGTCTTGAAGAAGTCAACCAGGTTTAGTAGGAATGATCTGCCCTTAACAAAGCCAGACTGGGTCGGGTCAAGAGTTTGGAGGTTCCCAATGTTTTTGTTAATGAGTTCCATGATGATGCACTCCATAGCCTTGCAGACCACGCTAGTCAGGCTTATGGGGCGATAGTTACTAGGGTCAGTTGTGGCCCCTCCTTTGTGGAGTGGAATATCTGTTGCTGTGCACCATCCTATGGGTACATAGCCTGTGGAGAGGCTGAGGTTGAACAGCATGTTTAGGTGGGGGGTTAGTTTGTTCTGCAGTCCATGCAAGACGCAGCCTGAGACACTATCTGGCCCCATTGACACTGTGTTTTTGGCTTTTAAAAGGGCTGTTTTCACCTGTGCATCTGTGATTTCTAGGACACTACACTTTTCTGGTATTGATGTGGGCCCTTTTGGGGGTGACAGGGGGGTGAAATTTGCACTGAACTAATCTGCCAGGATGTTGGCAATATCTGTAGGTTCAGTACATTTCGTGCTATTTTGAACTAGTTCAGTGCATACCTGTGAGTTGCCACTTAAGATTCTTAACATAGCTAAAGAAGGCTTTGTGGTTATCTTTTGAATCCTTGGCTATTGTTCTTTCGAAGTTAGCCTTGGGTGATTTTGTGAGAGACCTTAGTTTCTTACTGATACTGATCAGGGAGGTCTTTCCTTTTTGGGATTTGCTTTCTTTCTGAACTAGTTTCCTCCTTCCATTGTATAGCCTGTTTATGGCAGGGGTCCACCAGACTGGTTTCCTTCTCTTAGAGGAGTGAGTCTTGGTTTTGCTAGGGATGGCACTATCCATGTATCCTTGTAGGTGCTCACAAAGTCCATTTGTAAAGGTTTTTGCATCTTGGGCAGCATTATCCTTTAGCGTGGGGGCTGCGAAACTTACCACCTCTGTCTTAAGTAATGTGAAGTTTGCTTTAGGAAAGTTTTTTACTGTGGTTTCCTTAGTTGGGGGTGGTGGTGGGGTGTGGACATCCAGAGTGATTAGTTTATGGTCTGATCTAACCAGTGATGGGTTGACCTGCTGTGTGGAACACCTGTCGCCTATGTTGGTGATGACCAGGTCCAATAGGTTTTCACCTCAGGTAGGGGAGTTTACTAGCTGATCCAGGGCATTTGAGTTGATGAATTCCAGGAACCGCTGGGCCTGTGAGTTTGTACTTGAGTAGTTTTCCCAGTTAATGGTAGGGTAATTGAAATTGCCCAATATCAGGGTGTTCGGTAGGACCTTCATGTTTTCTAGTGTCTTGAGAAAGGTGGAGTGGTGGTCCTGGGTCATGGAGGGTGATCTGTAGCAGGCCACAATTTGCATTGCAGATTTGCCCGATGTTAGTTGCACATGGGTGATCTCAGAGGTATCATACTGCGCCACTAATCTAGAGGTGTAGGTATCCTTGAGGAATATGGATACACCCTCTCCTTTTGTGTTTTGGTCCATGTTCTGTGGCCAACACTTGTGGTATGAGTTGTAGCCCAGTAGTGCTGGGATGCTCTCTGCAGCCTTGAACCAGGTTTCAGTTACTGCACTGATGTCGATGTTCTCCATACTGAGGAGTGCTTTGAGCGTGTGCATTTTGAGATTTAAACTCCTTGCGTTGAGAGTAGCATAATCCTCAATTTTTTGTTAATTGTGCTGTTTATGGAGGTGGGTTTGACTTTTGAGCCTTGCCTAAAAAAGGTACTATGGGGGCAGCAAGAGCCTTGGCCAGTATTCGAAAGCCTAGGGGTGCAAGCCATCTCTTGCGAAGCAATGTGGCTTGTCGAGCATGTCGTCCCAGGCAGACAGACACTGGATCCCCTTTGAATGACACCAGAAGCTTAGCCAATTGTTGAAATTGATAATTTTTTCTTTATACTGAAGTATCATTCTTGGTGAGGACAGGATGCTATTCAGGGTCAGGGTCATACCAGCCTGGGCTACATGATCAGAGCTCTTCCATATCTCTTTTCATGTAGTCCAGGGAGGTACATCTCAGGTCATTCACACCAACATGAACAATGACAGAGGCATATTTGTACTTGTTCTGGAGTGACCTGAGTGCTTGTGTTATGTGGTGGATTCTGGCTCCCAACAAGCAGCTAACAGTAACCTTCTGCTTGTCTAGCCTAGTGAGTGGGACATCAGTGTGCCTGACGATAGAGTCTCCTATTACTAGTGTGTTAGGTATGTTATTTTGCCTTATGGGCTGTGATTGTGCAACACACTGATTTTGTGTTTTATGTATTGTCTGGTTTGTGACGGGAGGTGCAGGGTGTTTGGGTGTCTGCTTTGGAGGTCTCTCATGCTTTTGCAGGTTTTTATTTAGAGCCTCTGAATATGATTTTGTGTATTTGTGTATATTTTTTGCCAGTGCTGGTTTAGTAGGTCTATGTGTGGCTAGAGGTGTGGTGCAAATGTTAACCTTCTCCTCTTGACTGTCTGTTCCAGTCTTGGGTGGAAAGAGCTTAGCCTCCAGTTTGGCTGTATAATTGCATATCTTGTATATGTTAGTGTTTTGTAGTAGGAGGAGAGGGTTGTCTGTGTACATGAGGCAGTTATAACATTGCCTCAGGATACCCAGATTCACCAGCTGGACTGGAGAGTACACCTAAAATGGCCCTTTGGTAGGTAGTGCTGTGTGAACCACCTTCCAATGGCCTTGGGGTGACTTTCAAAGAAAAAGAATCAGGTTTAAGAGGCAGGATCTGCTCGGATCAGTGTCTGTAGGTCCCTCAATATCTTTATTTATGAGGGTCCATAAATGATCTTCCCATAGCTTGCAGAGACCAAGCTAGTCAGGCTTGGGGTTATAGTTTCCAGATCCATTGAGGCACCACCTTTGTGGAGAGGGACCACTGCTGCATCTGGGATAAATATTTGCCCTTTGGTGGGGGGTTGCGCTGAACCTGTCAGCTAGGATGTTGGCAATGTCCATTTTATGTCATTCATTTGGACTAATTTGAGCATGGGAATTCCCCCCCAGGTTTTCAACATAACTAAAAAAAACCCTTGTGATTATCCTTAGTGTCCTGTGCAATTTTCTCTCGGAGCTGGCCTTAGACAATTTTATTAAGTTTTTCACTGTTTCAGGGGGGGGGTGTAGTTTGGCATTGATTAGTTTTGATTATTTAGTTATGGTCTGATCTTACAGTGAGGGATACACTTGGTCTGATCTACCAGTGAGGGATACACCTCTTCTGGTCTGGAGAGAGTCCATGTTTGGTGATGATCAGGTCCAGTATGTTTTCCCCAGTCTATGTTGGGTGGGTGAAGTGTGTGTGTTTGGTGAAAATGATGTGGAGAGACCTTCATTTCCAGCAAGGAAGGCGAGGAGGGCCTGGGGGGTTTGGGGTGGTGGTCTAGCAGGCAGGCAGGCTAAGGCAGTTTTACCCACTACCCACTGTAGTTGTATCATGTGGGCTTTTGCTTTTGTGAGGTCCAGGTGCTCTGCTGTGCCACCAACCTGTGTGGTGTGGGTATGATTGATGATTGATACTCCCCCTTTTTGTGGTAATGGTCAGTTTTTTGGTGGCGAAAAGCAAGCCTTGAACCAGGTTTCTGTTACTGCATAGATATCAATGTTCTCCATGCTAAGGAGCATTGAGTAGCATTACTCTAGTTTCTTATCCTTGTGATACCTATGGAGGTGGGTTTGTCTTTGAGCCTTCCCTAAATGGTCATGCCTAAATAGTAAGGGGAGCTGCTTAGTTGCTTGGTTGGTGAGGGGTGAATAAAGAGCCTTGCCCTGCTGTGCAATCAAGTGTCAGGGTATATTAGTGGTTGCTATTAGGTCTGAGCAAGTGCTGGGCTGCAGGATGCTTTTTGAGTGCTTAGGTTTAGAGTTAGACTAGTTTCCAGGGAAAAACTGAAGTGGAGACTTAGTGGAGTTGGGAATAATTTAACCCTAGCTAAATGGCGCTGCCCAGCATGCAAAACCATGCAAATGCAGTTTTTTTAGCAGGGAAATGAAAGAGATAGAAATTAGCCCAAAATGGCCAATAAACTTTTAACTTCTGGGCTGGAACCACTCCTCCAGGGACAAATAGGCTGCTCAAAGCCCCCCTCTCTCACAGGTGAACAGAGAAACTTCCTTCTATCCAATTAAGGTATGGGGCAACTCAGAAACTTCTAACACAGCCCCGAATTCAGCACTAGCCTGAAAACTGGACTATACTAGCTTAGAAAGGTGGGAAGAAGTAGTGCAGGAATTAAGGAAGGAGGAGAGGAAATCCTATGTGCAGACAGTAAAAGAAAGTTAAAAAATGTGTTGAGAGAAAAGCGGAAGTAAGAAGAAAGTATTAGGTAAGAAAAAGTAGTAGAACTGGACAGGTATGACATATGGGAGAGTTAAGAGCATTTATTTGCATTAATAAAGATACTTTTTGTGACATTTTCTTCAAGGAGGTGCAGTTTATGCAGAACTGTTTAGACCAGTATGAAAAAGGATGAGATGAAAGTTTTTGGAACATGAGTGTGGTGCAGGCTTTTAAAAGAGAAGCCAAAAAGATAATATTTATACAATTTTGAAGTGAAATTGAAAGAGACAACCTGAAAAAACTCTGACAACTGAGTACAGAGATGTTTTGGACATTATGAAAATTGATAACACAGGTCTACGGAATGGGGGTTGGGAATGTGGCATTGTATTGAAAATGTTCAATGACAAAATAATGCATTTACTGAGTATAAAGAACACAGAAGGGAATAAGGGAGTGGTTAGATATTGGGTACAACTGAAAACTTGTTTTTTTTGTGTGGTAAAGATGACCATTTAATCAATAATTGTGATAAAAGCAAATGTTTCATTTGTGGTAAAACAGGACATGAAGTGAAAAAATGTGAACAAAAATGCATAAAGTGTGAAAAAATAGGGCATTCATGGATGGACTGTAATATGGAAAAGGATACACAGGTAGCAATAGCAGAACAAAGTAGGGAGGATGCGTTAGTAGGTAGAAACACAACAAAAATGATTCAGACTGATATAGGAATGGTAGTAAATGAAAATATAAAGGAAATACAAAATAAAGAAGGGGAAATAGAGGAAAAGGTGAGTAATTCAAGTGATGAAGGGCATGATAAATGGAAAAAGTCAGAAGTAGAAGATGTCATATTGGAAAAAGAGTGAAAGACAGAAAACACAATTTCAAAAATATAGGTATAGAAGAAAATAAGAAAGGGAAAGGATAAAAGTAACAAACATTATTTCACTAAGTGAAAATACTAGCCATTAATGTAAATAGTTTAAAGAATGTTCATCAAAGGCTAGGTATTTTGGAATGATGTATAAAGCTAGAGATGGACATTATAGTACTAATAGATAGACGAATAACAACACAGGAAGATAGAATGCAAGTTAGTGGGCTATGTGAGGGCAAAGGTGTATGGAACATAGGAGACAAAAATGTTCAGGCATAGCAACTTTATGTTAATAATGTATAGCGATTCGAGATTATACATTAATAGCATTAGGAAGAATACTAATATTAGATACTGTACTAGATAGAAGAATCAGATATGTAGGATAATTGTACTCTATGCATATACTAAACAAAAACAAAGAGATCGTGTTTAAGAAAATACTTGGTTATACAACTGTAAATATACAAGTAATAGTAGTAGGTGACTTTAATTGTGATTTAAGGCACAGCCGAAAAGAAGGGGCAGATGTAAAAGTTATTTTTGATATATGTAAAAGAGCTGTAACTTGTTTTTGTAAAAAATAACAAACGGCCATACAGAAGGAGTAATCTAATAACTAAAATGTATTACTTTATAGTACCAGAGAGCTTACATATATTGATTACATCAGGGAGTTAAAATTATAGGTTGTCAGATCATGCAGCAATCTGGATAGAAATTCAAGGACAAATAGGTTATATAAGAATAGGCAGAAGTATAAAAATAATTAATTAATCAGACCCAAATGAGCAAGTGATGGAAATAATACATCAGTTATGGATAGATCATATAAATATAAGAGAATTTTATAAAGGCTGGACAAACTGGTGGATTAGCTTGACAGTAAAATATAAAAAAGAGATATTAGAATGGCAAAGGACAAAAAGAATACAAGATAGTGACAAATATAAGAAATCACCAATCAAGTTTTTTAGATTATAGTAGACAATAAGGAAGAGTTTCTATAAAAAGAAAGGTTGTAATGAATGAATCATGAAAAAAAAATGTCATTTAAACAAAAATATTTTTTACAAGGGAAAAATGAAGAAGCAGCACCATATCTAAGTAAAATGGCTAAAGACAAGAATAAGAATACAAAAGTTAAGGAATGAGGAAGGATATATAGTGGATACACAAAAAGAAATCACTGAGACAATTAAAAGGCATATTATTAAAACCTTTTCAAAAGGCAACATAAGAAAAAAGAATGAAACGTACAAAAAAAACCTAACTGATGAGGATAGAATGGAAAAAAAAATTACAATGGCAGAATTTAAAGATGTGTTGAAAACAATGAATATAGAAGCAGCCACAGGTTCAGATGGCCTTGAATATTTAATGTATAAGGACATGCAAGTATGCCAAAAGGAATATTTTTGAAGGTACTGAATGAATGGTTTAAAGAGAGAGAGATAGAATAAATGACGAAAGAATATGTATAGGAGCAATGAAATTTATAGGGAAAAGGGAGAAAAACCAGACACAAAAAAATGGAGCCCCCTAGTATTAAATAATGTGGATTATAAGATCTTTATGAAAATAATAGAAAAAAGAATAATAATTAAGGTTAATAAAATACTGGCTGAAACAATATTTGGAATAAAAGAAAAAGGACATCAAGAACTATTAATGCTAATAATAGAATTGGTGGATGATGTAATAAATAGGAAACTGAATGCAATAAGCCAACGACTTAATAAACTAGTACTGCGAGGATGCCAATAAGTGCCTCTACCTATGAGCGGAAAGAACACGGTGACTGTTCGACTGGTAATCCAATCACACCTTTATTATTGTAAATGTTAAAAAAAACAAGGTAATAATCGAAATGACACCAAGTACTGAAAAAAAGGAAACATAAACTGAATACTAGTTAACATTTACAATAATAAAGGTGTGATTGGATTACCAGTCGAACAGTCACCGTGTTCTTTCCGCTCTTAGGTAGAGGCACTTATTGGCGTCCTCGCAGTAATAATAAATAGGAAACCTTAACTGAAAATATTAGTCTATGATATAAGTAAAGCTTTTGGTAAGATCCATCATGAAGTACTATGGAATATCTGGACAGAATATTACATAAGTGATAAAATAATCAATATACTAAAATATGTTTATAACAAGAAAAAAGTAAAATTGGTGATAAATGGTTGGTTAAGTGAGACTATAAAGAACGGTATTAAGCAAGGGTGCCCAGTCAGCAGTATACTATTTGCATTAATTATGAATGTAGTAGTTTTGAGTATTAATAGGACATTAGAGGAAGCTAAATATTTTTCACCAGAGGATATTCAGATTCCAGTGAAGTTCTCTTATGTGGATGATTTAGTATTAGTTGTGAAAAATAAAAGATGGATTGCTACAGCTATTCAGGCACTTAAAGAACTAAATGTGTTTCAAGGATCAAAAAATAAGAATTTGGTCCCATCTACATGCCCTGCAGCCTGAGTGAGACACAGGAAAGGATCCAAGTGACAGTGTGCTTTCTAAGTAACTAACGCGCCTCCACTAATCTATATGGTGGCAACAGGTGTATTCGCTCATAGCGCAATAAGCAGTATAGGGTCTCAACCGGGAACAGCTACATGGGTTATAAGTTGTCCGCTTTAAAGAGCAAAGTATGACTAAGGCCAAGTAAATCTCACAAATATTTCCAGCGGCATTGTACTAATTGAGCCTTTGAAAGTAGACATCTACACCATCTTAGAATGCCAGACAGGGGCATATGTTGTAATGTAGGCCTAGAAGTAATGAAGGCAACATGCTGAACAGTCCCCCATAATTGCTGGGCCTGTTATCAGTAAAATTGGCAACTACAGAATCCAACATCTAAAGGTGGAGACTACCTCCTCAAGGAACATTTACTGGTGCTTGCCTCTTTGTAACATACATAAAGGCTGTTGCTCTAATACCCATAAAGTGTGTAGCTACCACAGGGGCGAGACTGTCACCTTACTTTGCCACCTTACTTTGCTTACCTATACCTCTGTACATTGGTTCATTTATTTAAAACTGGTAGGCAACTGCTTGCCAAACTTAAATGCACATTACAGGACCTCTTAGAAACTTATGTATTGATCTTTATTCCTGTTGCATGTGCCTGTATAGAAAATGTTGCTTTACTAGACTCATTACTAAAGTGGATATTTTTTACTTTTCATCTTACCCCTAGGTTTATACACCTACCCTAACCACCTAACTGAACCCACCCCAGAAGCGGCTTGGGAATAAAGGGTATCCTGTGTACTGACATCTGCCTCCCTGCAGTCAACACTTTAAAACAAGATAAACTGTTAGTTCCAAAGACAGCAGCAAGGTTATTATTTTTCTACATTGCTGCAATTTAAAAGTATCTACTAGTAAAGTGGTCTGCCCAGAGGCTCACAGCACTAGTAGTAGTGGATTAACCCCACCCCCCCATTGGCAAAACCTTTGTGTAAGATCTTTTGAATAGCTAAAGGGAAGCAGCCATTGAGAACTTTCCCCACTCCTAGCTGCTTTTTACCTGCTGCCTCCAGTTTAGAACTCTCTGATTGCCTCTGTAGGATATCTTAAGTCTTGTGGTGGCTGGGCCCCGCTACGCTCAGCTCACTCTGCTCCCTTACCCTGCCCCCATTTCCCACCCGCCCCACTACCTCTACATTTATTCTAACCCTGCATCACCTGACCACTCCCCACAACCAATCAATATTAACCTCCCAAAACACACCCCTAGAATTTCTGTACCACACAGTAAACACCACTTACATCCACATGCAAGTAAACACAAACCATGCTAACCTTACTTTCATCTCTTCTACTGGCCGTCTCAACCCTAACCTACATTACATCCTTGCACACATATACACCCATACCACATAGCACCTATTATACTACACTTACATTCACACCTGCCTCTAAACACACAACCTTCCCTATCACACCATCATTATTTAGCAACAACACTATACTATTTTTTACAAACCAAGTACATCCCACTATCTTACAATAGAAAAACATCATGTAAACTCCACATAGACATTCTACTATCAAGCTTCAACTTTTTCTTAAGAAATACCTCCTTACCTCTGGTGACATCCATCCAAACCCAGATCCAAACAACAACATACCCCTAAACAAACATCCTGCAGATCTTCTCATCATAAACCTTAACTCTCATAGTATATCTAACAAACTTCCTCACTTACACACACCCATAACCCACTACTCCCCTGACATTCTTACTATAACAGAAACCTGACTAAAACCTAAAACACAAACCAAAGAGATCCTCCCTCCAGGATATAATATCCTATGTCTAGATATACCATCTCTCTCCAACCTCTATTAACTCCACTACCAAAATTTAATAATGCTGAGACCGTTGCTTCTGTGTTACTGATAAATAAGAAAAAGAGTATCAATAGTTTATGCACATTTATCCCTCCAGGCAATAACTCTCAAACAATTGAAGATATTCTACAATGGTCTAAAGATAATCTCCCACAGGAGACTATTTTATTAGGGGACCTAAACATGGACTGGCAATTCTGTAACTCTAAAAACCCCACTAACAACATAAACTTGTATGGCTTCACCCAACTCATTCTAGAACCTACTAGGGTTGACAAAAAATCCCATAAAGAATCAATACTGGATTGGACATTAGTTAACTACCCTCCAAATAGCTATCAAGTAGGTAATCTACCAGATGACGTTGTGATCATTTTCCTACTAAGGAAATGGACTAATACTCCAAAACCTACAGTCTATAGACAAGTCCGAAATGATTATAATGTCAGCCCACTAGTACACAACACTTTGTTAACAAAATGTAATTGGGAACCACTTCGTAGCCTTGATCTAGATCATGCAATTGACTATTTTAACACTACTCTCGTTAACATCCTTGATTCAATTGCTCCAGTAAGAAAAATTTGAACTAAGCAAAACCATGCTCCATGGCTTACCAAGTCCACTGGAACCCTATTGAAAACCAGAGATAAGGCATGGAAAGCTTGGAAAATATATAACACTCACCTAACTAAACAAAACTATCAATACCTTAGAAACCAAGTAAAACTACAAACAAAGCATGATAAACAAAAAATACTTCTTATATATGCAAAACAAACACTCCAATAACTCCCAAAAGTTTTGGCATGCTACACACTCCCTTTTAAAACCAGGCAAAACCTCCACACCAGTGCCTTCCTCCACCACTACAAAATCAAATAACTTCCCAATTTAATCACCACTTTACTGAATCCATTATATCACTATCAACCCAACTTTCAAAAAATACCTTCTCATGTATACCAAAACCTGACAACGTAACTCCCTTTTCCTTCTCACCTGTCTTAAACCTCCACAATAAAAAAAAACCTCTTAAAACTAAAACCCACTTCTCTTGCAGCCAATGGCATGCCTGCTCATTTCCTAAAAAATGGCTGCCGACATCCTAGCCTAACCTGTCTCAATCGTAATAAACTGCTCCATACAAGAATCCCATATCCCTCAACTCTGGAAAGTCTCTTACATTATTCCCCTTCACAAAGGTGGAAATTCCTATGATATCTCTAACTATTGCCCCATAGCGATTCTGTCTCCTTTATCAAAAATACTTGAAAAATGTATACATTCACAGGTTATGCATTTCCTCGACTCAAACAAGATAATTTCCTCTACACAACATGGTTTTCGTCCACACCACAGCACAACCTCTGCCCTCCTATCCTTCACAAACCTGGTTAACCAACACAGAAATAATAAGTTTGTATCCACTATCAATGAAAAAATAAACACAGCCGGACTTGCGAAAACACCGGTTTTTAATACTTGTTTTAAATGCTCAAAATAAAATATTTTTGGGTCCCGCTTAAATATGGGACTTCTTCAGAAACTAAACAGGTTTAAAATTCAAAGACTGGTTTTTATACATCCTGTTACCTTTGCTTTTAAAGGCACATACAGCCTAACAATGAGAGACTGAAACTAAACCATTTTAAAAACAACTTTTTACATCTAAAATGTGCTAAATTGGATACACTTTCTTATCTACTTCTAATATATTAATTTATAAAATATAAATATATATATATATATATATATATATATATATATATATGTGTGTGTGTGTGTGTGTATAAAATTATACAAATACATGAACATACAATATTTCATATATTAAAGAAACTTATAAGCAAACATTTATAAAATTCATAAAATTCATGCTCACATATATATATATGTATATATATTTATATATATATATATATATATATATATATATATATATATATATATGTACACATATAATGTGCATATATATACCAACACCCACATATCTACATGTATATGATATATACATAAAAACAAATATATATATAAATAATATATATATATATATATATATATATATAAAACAATGCAATGAAAATATGTAATGAAAATATGTATATATTTTTTATGAAACATACACACTCACTCTTGTGTTTTTACCTGTATTTTGACTATATTCTAACTATATGTATTTGTATATTTTGTATATTTTGTATATTTTGATAGTTTATGTATATTTTATATATATTTTATGTATTGACTGACATGCTTTTGTAAACCCAGGCCTGAATGATAAATGTTCAATAATGTGCCTGTTGAGGTTGAGAAGCTTGGAAAGATAATAGGATTTAGGAAATTTAAGATATATTTTTTCGAATAGTAGGTTTATGAAAGTAATTAATTATAAATATGATTATTATTTTGGATATTCAGAGCCTGATTGTCAGTCAATACATAAAATATATATAAAATATACATAAGCTATACAGAATATACAAAATATACAAAATATACAAATACATATAGTTAGAATATAGTCAAAATACAGGTAAAAACACAAGAGTGAGTGTGTACATTTCATAAAAAATATATACATATTTTCATTACATTTTTTTATATATTTATTATTTTTATATATATATATTTGTTTTTATGTATATATCATATACATGTAGATATGTGGGTGTTGGTATATATATATATATATATATATATATATATATATATATATATATATATATATATATATATATGCATATATGTGTACATATATATATATATATATATATATATATATATATATATATAGATATATATATGTGTGTATATGTGAGCATGAATTATATGAATTTTATAAATGTTTGCTTATAAGTTTCTTTAATATATGAAATATTGTATGTTCATGTACTTGTATAATTTTATACACAAATATATATATATATATATATATATATATATATATATATATATATATATATTTTATAAATTAATATATTAGAAGTGGATAAGAAAGTGATTCCAATTTAGCACATTTTAGATGTAAAAGGGATTTGTAAAGTTGTTTTTTAAAATGGTTTAGTTTCAGTCTCTCATTTTTAGGCTGTATGTGCCTTTAAAAGCAAATGAATTTTATGAAATTGGCGCGTTTTTTAACAGGATGTATAAAAACCAGTCTTTGAATTTTAAACTTGTTTAGTTTCTGAAGAAGTCCCGTATTTAAGCGGGATGAAAAACGTAATTTTTATTTTTGAGCATTTAAAACAAGTATTAAAAAACGGTGTTTTCGCAAGTCCGGCCGTGTTTATTTTTTCATTGGTTTTGGAGCTTAAAGTGGTTTGTATCCACTATATTTCTGGACCTCTCTAAGGCTTTCGATATGGTTTCTCACTCCATTCTAATACATACTCTTACCTCTTTATACTTTGCCCCTAACACTGTTGCATGGTTTAAAAACTATCTAACAGACCATCAACAGGCTGTCCAGTGGCAAGAAGTCCTATCATCTTTACTCCCAACATTAGTTGGTATACCTCAAGGCTCCATATTAGGCCCTATCCTCGTTTCTATCTTTACTAATAACCTACATACCTCTAATCTACAGGCCTCACTCATACAGTACGCAGATGACTCCACATTGATCTGCTCTGCCCCAACCCTTACTGCCCTTCAACATATTGCCCAAGAATCCTTTAGCGCAGTGGAGAAGTGGATCACAAATATTCAACTTATACTAAATCCTAACAAAACAAAGCTACTTCTGTTCACCTCAAACAAATAAAAAGCCAATCCACTCTCCTTCTCTATCCTTGCTAATAATGGTACTGTCATCTCACCCTCTCTTCACACCAAGCTGCTGGGCATTGAAATAGATAGCAACTTACACTTTGATATCCACATCTCCCAAACTATCAAAAAACTACATAAAAAATGGGGTCCCTTTATAGACAAAAACACTTTCTATCAGATCAAGCCAGGGTCACCCTAGCTCAAACCCTTCTACTCTCCACACTTATGTATGCAGCACCTATTCTTGCCTATGTCAGAAAATCTGATCTTAAATTAGAGTCATGTTATAACAACATTGCCAAATTTGCTAAAAATTCCCCATTTAGAACTCACCATTGTATACCTCTTAGGCAACTTCAGTGGCTTGAACTCCCACAGCTATTAACCTATCACCAACTAGTCATAGCCTATAATATCCAAAAATATCCTGACAGAACTCCAGCCCTTAAAGAACTAATAAGAAACTACATACCAAATCGGTCACTCTGCTCTACCAATAAATCACTCCTCTCCATCTCCACAGCTAATAACACTGCAGGCAAAGCTCTGTTTTCTCATTGTATAGCAAAGAATTGCAATAATCTGCCTCACTCAGTTATTTCAGTATCAAACACAAAACAATTCAAACACTCTCTTAAGTCTCATCTTATTAGTTCCTGGTCATGTCCATGTGTTATATAAGGACAGATAAACTACCTTTTTTTTCATCCTGAAACCATGAAACATGGAAGTAACAAATGTTAGTTGTATGTTAATGTAAGAAAGAAACAGTAAATTAATCTCGTCTTAACAATTTATGAACTATTACCTTATTGTCTACTTGTAAAGTTGTTGAAAAATGTATTATAAAAATTCTTTGTACTCTGATCTCTTATGTTGCTGATACATAGTCTCACTAATTGGTATATAACTGATGTATAAATACCTGTTGTCACTGTATTAATTATGTGAAGCTTTTTTCCCCGGGCCTCTGCTGAAAATGGACCTCCTCCAGTTGGACCATCCCGGTTAACAAATGTAAAATAAATGAAAATAAGTATTAATGAAGAAAAAATAAAGGACTGGGGTTCTCTGGAAAAATAAAATATATTCAATTTAATAATGAACAAATAGAAATTTTGGGAATAAATTTTGGTAGTGAACAGCAGAGTCACATAATGGAAGGATATGATATTTAAAATAAGAAGTGCATGTATATTCTGGGGAACTTTTAACCTTTCATATAACTTCTGTGTCGTTATGCACTAACTTCAAAGCTGCTCTAAAATCTCATCTAAAAGAGCACTGTGAATGCCCCTGTAACAAACCTCTCTAACATCTCTACCCCAAACTCTCCAATCCCTTTCTTCCACCCCTCTAACTACCTCGGATTGCAGCCAAATACATTGCTTGTAAACCTATATCTCAGCTGTAATCTTAGCCACTGTTATTCAAGGATAATAGCTGCTAGCTCAGCTATTAAAATACTTTCTAGTCTTTATGGCACCAATGATAAAAGTGTTGTACCATTTAACTAAATACTTAATTTCATTTTGAACTATAACTGTTTACTACTATTGTTAAACAAAACCTGCCTATACTTCTTGTAACTTGTAATTAATTGTTGTTTTTAATTGTTTTTATTGTGGAGATTTTCTCCCTGGGCCTCCACTGAAAAAGGACCTGTGTCCAGTTGGATTTTCCTGGTCAACAAATGTAAATAAATAAAATAAATAAATAAATAAAATTAAATAAATAAAACAGTATATTTAATTTATTTTCTGGTATTAGATAAAATAGCACATTTGGCATGTGTGTTTATGATAACACCACAATTTAAAAAAAGATTTATTGAATGTGCTATTTACATTTACATGGGGATCTAGGTTGAATCCTATAAAAAGAGAAATCTTGTATGTTAATAAAAAGGAAGGAGTGTTGAGTCTAGTAAATCCAATTGTGTATATAGCTTCATTAAACTTATATAAAGTATTAAGAAGAATTCAAAGAAGGAAATTTGTAAATAAAAATTATAGAAGGAAAACTATAAACAAATATGTGAAAAGCTTAATGGTTTAAAAAGATGTAAAGAAATCACTTGCATGGAAAAGAAATTATATCAACATTATAGAACAGAAGAACATGGTATCAACATATAATGGAATTTTTTTTTATTATGTGTATACTTGGAAACAGCTAGAAGATAAAGTGAAGGTGGTAAAAGCAAGAATGAAAATATGTGAAAAATATGTAAAATGTACAGATTTATTATGGAGGATATCTATGAATAAGTTACTGGTAAAGGCAAGTATGTAATATAAATCAATAAAAGATAGAATTTGTATATATTGTGGGGAACTAGAGACCACTGAATATGTTTTTTTGAAATGTAATACAGTGAGCCAGTTATGGAAACATATGTGATAAAGACTATTTAAAAGGACTTATACATGTTAATTGCATAAATATGGATATGATAGAATATGGATATTATTAAAATATGAAACAAAAAGATATAGATAACTTAGATAATAAATTCTGTATAATATGGATTATATGGTATGAAAAATGACTGAGATAAAATATAATGGAAATGGGTATTGGCAGAAATTTTGAAGAAGATATAATTATGGTTGTAGAAGAAAGAGTGAGGGGTGTTGAAAGTTTAAACAAAATTGAGCTGTTCTTGAAAATATACAAATCACTTGTAAATATTTGTAAATAAATGTAAAATTATTTCTGGATTTTGTATATAGAATGTATATATTGTATTTTGTGATTTTTAACAAAGGATGCCTACTCTTTTGTAAAGGGAATTGCTTGATTGTGGAGCTTCATACTTTGTGTTGCTGAAGATATGACAAGAAGAAAATCATACACACAGACATTGAAAGAAGGAGAAAAAGAAGAGAAGAGGTGAAGAAGAAATATGTAGTAAGAATAAGCAGTAAGAAAGAAACTGGACTGGACAGGTATGAGATATGGGACAGTATAATTGTTACAGTGGGTGTTTTGTGCAAGGAGCTAAGAGCTTTATTCTTATCAACAAAGAAACATATTGTGATGTATTTTCTGAATCAGGACAGTATATGAAAATTATTTTAGAAAAATATGGGGGAATAAAAGAACTGTAATCCATGGAATGAATATGTAGTACAGACATTTAATAGAAAGGCAAAAAAATGAGTCATGATGCAATTTAGAATTTAAATTGAAATGCAAAAATGTGATAGGTACAACAAAAATATATACATAAAAGAAATTTATGGACTGGAGATTGGGAATGTAAATTATGTTGAAAATGGGAATGTGGATTATTTTGAAAATGGAATGTGATGATGTTGCACATATTCCTAGTGTGATTAATGTAAATGGTAACATATTATTTGCTAAGTATAGAGGGCAACCTAAAACATGCTTTTTTGTGGAAAAAATTATTACTTGATCAGTGAATGTGATACACGAAAATGTTTTATTTGTGGAAAAATAGGCCATGCAGAAAAAAAATGTGATGTGAAATGTAAAAAACAAATGTGGAAAAACTGGACATACATAGACAGATTGTGAAGAAAATGTAGAAAAAGAAGGTATACAGGATTCAGTATATGATAAAATGTAGGAAAGGAACAAGAGAAACAAGAAAAAACAATCATATAATAATGGATGCTAAACACAGGGAAAGAGAAGGGAAGAAGAGGTGATTGATATAAGTGAAGAATATGTGAATTGGCAAGTAGTGAGTGAGGAAAAAATTCCATACAGAAAAAGGTAAAAGAAAGGAAAATAAATTTTTAAAAGTGTAACTGTGAAACAGAATAGAAAAGGTAAAAGATGAGACAGAAATAACAACAATATCATATAAAAGTTGGAGGTTTTAGCCTTAAATGTGAATAATATGAATAATATCAAAAGAAGATTAGGTATTTTAGAATGGTTTGTACATGTATATTATTATATTAGAAGACAGTAGGATTTTAAAAGAAGAAGGATTACAAACTGAAGTTCTATGGGGTGGAACAATTATTTGGAATTTGGGAAGAGACAGATGTTCTTGAATAGGTACACTATGTAAAGAAAACATTAAAATTCTAGATTTCACAATGGTTGAATTAGGAAGAATAACGGTGCTAGACCTACGATGGAAAATGAAGGTTTACAGAATTATTACTTTACTGGCATATGTTACAAGGAAAGAAAGAGAAATAATGTTTAAGAAAATTCTAAATTATCTAGGTGTTAATATGGATATAATATTAGTGTGAGACTTTGATTGCAATATAAGAATAAGAAAGAAAAATAGCAATGATATTAAAATGAAACATGAGATAATGAAATGTGGAAAGTTATACATAGTGGATAACAAACATTGGACTTACAGAAGAGGAGAAATTAAAACTAAAACGGACTACTTCTTAGTATCAGATAGTTTAGAAATATTGCAAAAAGGGATACAAAGACAAGTTTTTCAGATGATATAGCTGCATGGATAGAGGTATATGAGAAAGAATGATACATAGAGATAGGTAAAGGTGTTAAAAGGCTTAATGAAAAAGTCAAATAAAGAGTATAGAAAATAATTAAATAAATTATAGAAAGATCTTACAGGCATGGGAATATTTTAATGGAATTGCACATGTTGATGGATAAGTTTTAAGGAAGAATATACAAAAGTTTCCTGGAATGCCAAAATGAAAACAGAATAATATAGAAATTAAGATATAAATGAGTGAACCAGGAATTATAATAAGCAAATAATAAGAGATAAAATAAGCTTTTTTGAGAAAGAAAAAGAAATATATGATGCAAACTAATAAAAGATTAAAATGCTGTTGTATAAACAAAGATATTGTTTACTAGAATGAAAAGAAGATATAGCAACTTAGTTGAACAAGTTAATGAAAGAGAACAAAAGAATAACAAGAGAATTAAAGAACAATGAAGGAGAAAAAGTAACAATCCAGGACAGACTATGCAAGGTGATTAAATAGCATATGGAACAGAATTTAAAAGTAACAACACAGGACAGAATATGCAAGGTGATTAAATAGCATATAGAACATAATTTTGTTAAAAAGTAGATGAAAGCAAAACTAAGTGAAGATGATAATGAGAATCTGGACAACTATAAGCATAAAATAACTAAATTAAACATTAAAAGATATTAATATGGATACAGCCTCAGGATTGGATGGTACTGAATATCATATGTACAATGGTATGGAAACTTGGCATAAAAATTCTATTTGTGGAGGTACTAAATGAATGGTTAAGGCAAGGCATGTTAGATAGATAAATAAATAAATATATATATATATATATATATATATATATATATATATGGGAATTATGAAATTTATATGGAATAAATAAGATGATATAAAAAATGGAGATCAATAGTACTGAATAATACAATTTATAATATATTTATGAAAATAACAAAAGATTAACAAATCAAGTAGATAAGTTGCATGAACAAACTTTAGTAAAAAAGGAAAAGGAATTCTAGAATTATTATGGATAGTAAAAGTAGTAGTAAATATTGTAAAACAAGTAGAAGCTAAAATTATGGTAGGAGATCTAAGTAAGGCATTTGATAAAATAAAATATATATATTTGGATGTATTAGGGGTGTACAACATAAGTGATAGGATCATTAAAGTAATTAGGTCTATATATGAAAGAAATAGCATAAGAATATTTTAAATGGATGGCTAAGTGAAGAAATTAAAATAGGATGTGAAATAAAACAAGGATGTCAAGTGAGCAGTATCTTATTTGCTTAAGTTATGAATGTAATTGTCAATAAAATAAATAGAACATTAAATATGGCAGGATACAAGATAATGAAAAAATACGACAACCTATAATATTTACATATGCAGATGACATAGTATTAATCACTAAAATTAAAGAAGGGATGGAAAACTCAATCAAAAAGTTAATAAAAGAGTTAAAGACAATTGGCTTATGTGTAAATAAAGAAAACAGTAAAGGTTTTGGGTTTATGGGGAACATAGGATAAATACAGTTTAAAAGAGAAACTATAGATATACTAGGAATAGTATTTGGAAAAATTATATATATGAAAACAATGAGAGAAAATTATTTAGGAAATAAGAGACATGCATATTTTGGAAATTGTATAAGTTATTATACAAGAAAAAATTGTATCTGAGAAACTCTATTTTACTAGGTAAGTTAGCATAGATAGGCAACAACAACTGGAACAAGAACTAGAACTGGAACTAAAAGTTGTATAGCAGCACGACAAAGAAACAGCAAACCAGGATCCAAAAAACAGGTTTATTGTCTTAACACTCTAGCGCCTCGGCCACTGTAAGCCTTCAAGGAGTAAAGTATCAGTAACATAACACAGTTTATATAATCACACAAATTAATCAATAAAACTATTATTCAATTAAATAATAAAATTACTCAATTAAATCACATTTTTCCAACAGCATTCTGTGTTCAAACCCCTAGGTAACAAAGTGCCAAATTTTAAAATAAAAACAGTTTCATACTTTAAAAGTAATTTGCCCACCACTACATCATCAGACTCACATTTTGCTATCTGTTGTAAAATAGTAGCTTTTAAACTCTCACTGCTACCTTTATGAAATTCACAAAAATGTTGAGCCAAAGGGCTCTCCATTTTTTTATTTTTTATGTCCCTAAGATGTTCCAACAGCCTGACTTTAAACATTCTTTTAGTTTGCCCAATGTAGAACTTATTACATCCACATGTAATTGCATAAACTACCCTATTAGTTCTACAATTATATGAGCCATTTGAATAAAATTGTATATTATTAATATTAGAAAAAACTCTATGTACAAATGGACAAGCCTGACATTTCCTACATGGGAACGTACCTAAACTGGATGGTTGCAATGATATTTTATTCCCTGGGTTAAGAAATTTTGTGCGTACAACCATATCCTTAATACTTTTACCTCTTTTATAAGAAAAAATTAATTTTTTCATTTTTAAATTTCTTAATTCATCAAAATTATCTAAACACTCCCAAAAGTGTAATATCTTATATTTTATCATGTCACTGCATATATTATATGTGGACACTACAAATAAATTATTATCCACATTACCTTCTCTATTTGCTGTATAACTATTAATGATCTTTTTCTTATTATACCTATCATATCTCATATTTATAATTTTTTCTATGTCAGCATCCACTAATTTACTATCATACTTTCTGCTCAAAAACATCCTTTTAGTTTTTTGAATTTCCTTATAAAACACTTCATCATTACGACATAACCTAGAAATTCTTAAAAATTCACCATATGGCAATGCTCTAATAATATGTGCAGGATGACAGCTATTTGCTTGTAAAAAATCATGTGGGTCCCCAAATTTCCTATATAAACTTGTAATTATGGGCAAACCATCAATACCTTGTAAATTAATATCTAGAAAGTTAACTGACTGCCCATATTGTATCCCATCAAAATTAATCTTAAATCTATTGGTTTGGATTTCTTGTATAAAATTCTGTCTGTCATCATGTCCACCCTCACACAAAAATATCAAATCATCTATGTATCTATAGTACAATTTCACATATTTTTTTACAAATTCATTCCTATAGATGCATTCTTTCTCCACCAAGCCCATAAATATATTTGCATACATTGGGGCAAATGGGGCACCCATTGCCGTTCCTTGTTTTTGATGGAAAATTAAATCTTCAAAATAAAAATAATTATTTTCTAAGCAAAATTGTACAAGATCTAATATATAATGTGTGTGTGGTGAATCTCCCATGCTGTTAAACACAGCTTCTAAACCAAATCTATGTTGGATATTCGTATACAGACTCTTTACATCTAAAGTAATCCAAAACATATTCTTATTCCAAATAACTGATTTAATTTTTTAAGTTTTTTTAGTTAGCATAGATATATGATACTGATCAATTATGAAAAAGAGATAATGTTTATAATATATTCATTCATATGGGGATTCAGATTGAATTCAGTAAGAAGGGGAGTTTTGTATGTAAAGGAAGAAGTAGGAGAATTGAGTTTAATAAACCTAATTGTTCATATAATGTCATTGAATCTGTATAAAGCCTTAAGTTACAAAAAAGAGAATAAGAATCTAACAAAACACATCCTGTATGATAAATGGGAAAAATGGAAATAGGAAAAAGATTGAAAAATTATTTAAATGAATAAAGGAATATCAAAACAAAATATTCTTATGTAAATTAAAAGAGAACGTAGCTGTAAAAAATAGGAAAGACTGATACTTAAACATTATGAAAGAACACCATTTTATTTTCCATTGAAACATTTAGAGATGAAAAAGAAGAAAGCTATAAAAATGAGGTACACAGTGTAAAAAAGTACACGAATGTAAAGATTTTTTTGTGGAGACTGTCACTAAGTAAACTGCCTGCCAAGGCTAGTATGCCCTATAAAAGAAAACAAGAAAGGATATGTACTCATTGTAGAGAACTGGAAACAACATTTTTTTAAATATATTAGAGTAAAGACGTTATGTGAATAAATATGTAAAAATAAAATGCTGAAAGGTTTGGAAAAGATAGAGCATATAAACATGGATATGTTGGAACATGGATATTATAAGGTAAGACAAAAAAGTGAAGAAAATTGATAGAATAATATTTTATATTCTATGGACATTATGGATGGAGAGACTTAATGAAATTAAATTTAATTTTAATGGAAAATTATTATCAGAAATTCCAAAATAATATGTTATTGGCTTTAGAAAAATAGTGCGGGAAGTATTTAATAGCATAACGTTGATTTATATTGTATAAAGGTATTAATAATAGTAAATAATGTGCACAATATCAATTATTCAAATAATGTAAATAAGCAATGATTGTTAATAAAGAACCTACTTGTAATTGCTGTGAGTGGGACCCATTTTTGAGGAGCACATCCTGTTTCCATTCCAAGAGCAGAGGCTGCCTGGAGAAACAGGGAGGCAGATCAAATTAGGAGATGATGGAGTAGTTACAGAAATGAAGGACAAAGCAAATATTTAGACCGAAGAATGTGTTCAGGATTCTGAGGAAATGTTTCAAAGAAAACTGTTTGATAGAGATGACGCAGTAAATGGTGGATGTATAATTACAACCTTCCAGTTGGGAGGGTTGTAGGATGACTTACCTAAAGAAATGATGGTGCAGAGTAAGCCAGAAAATGAAGGAGATTTTTCATGGGGGGCATTATGGAGAAAATACAAATAGGAGGATATAAATACAATCCTGAATAATAGTGGTGAATGGAAAAGCAAATATATGCAGAGAAAGTGAAAGAAGGTAAAAGTGGAGTAGCAGAAAAGAAGACAGAAGAAAATAAAAAAATGGAAGTATGTTTTAAGGATTCACATAAAGAAGACAAAGAAATGGACAGTTATGAAGTGTGGGACAAGTTAATAGCTTCTTTGGGTATAAAATCATGAGGTAAGAACAGTAATTCTTACTAACAAAGAGACATTTTGTGACATTATATTTGAAACTGTTTTTTCAATGGAAAGTTTTTTTGGAGAATATGAAAAAAGAAAGACTGTTAACCATGTAATTTTTATTTCATAAAAGCATTTAACAGGGCAACAAAAAGAAGAATCAATTTTGAACAGAGGCAGAAAAAGAGACATGAAAGGACATTTGAAAGCTTTATGTACTGAACATTGCAAAAGCTTATGACAAAAAAGGTGTTAATGGACTGCTGGCTGGGATTGCAATATTGTGTTAAAATAGAAAGAGAAACAGTTATACATATACCAAACATAAAATGTGGAGGGGGATAAGGGTGCTGTAAAACACTGGGTAAAAGCCAAAACATGTCTTTTTGTGTGCATGGAAAAGAAGGACATTTGATAACTGTGGCAAAGAAAATTTTATATTTGTTGGAAAATGGAACATGATGCAAAAAAAGTGACTTCAAATGCTATAAATATAACAACTTTGGGCATTTATGGATGGATTGTAAAAATGGAAATAACAGTAAGGATAAGGGCATTTGCACTGTTGTCCACCTTGGTAAAAACTCTGTACCCATGAACTACCACATAAACAGCAGTCTAATTAATGCCAAATGTGTGATAAGAGACCTTGGGACCCAGGTGGACATCAGTCTCTCCTTTGATAATCACATCGCCACAGTAGTCAGGAAATCCTTCTATTTGGCACACCTCATCACAAAAGGGTTCTCATCCAGGAAAAAAGAGGTAATTGTTCCCCTCTACTCGGCACTCATTAGACCCATTATACAGTACAATGCCCATTTTGGAATGTACCTCACAAGACATCTGCAGCAGCTGGAAAGGCCACAGAAGTACCTCACAAAGAGGATTAATGGCCTCAAACAAATGCCCTACACTGACCGTCTCAAAAAACTCCAGCTTTACTCTGTAGCATATTGCCTACTCCAAGGAGATCTCTGCCTAACATGTAAAGCTGTGTTAAACCCAGAGCTGTTGGACATGCTACACCTAAAGAAATCCAAATCCCTCTGAGCTACACGCTTTAGGGACCTAAACCTTGTCACCACAATAAACAGGACATGCTGGAGGGAGGGATTCCTGTCCCAGACACTTCCTATACTCTGGAACAAGCTACCCATCTATGTCAAGCAAAGTTCCTCATTAGCACTCTTCAAGAAAATTCTTAATGAGTGGATGAGAAATAGGAAATATACCCCAGGGATCACTTTGGTGGCTCTGCTCAACAGGGGCACAGGAAATTAACTTTCTTGGGTGGCGTAAGCCAGGTAACCTTGTTGGCTAGCCTTACTTAGGCCCTTGGGCTGATAGCCTAGTACCTACCTATGAACCTAAATAAAAAATAGAGGCAGATAGTATTAAACAATAAAGATAAGATATTTATGAAGATTATATAGAAGAGGATGGAAAATAAAATACAAAATATAATAGAGGGAAGTAGTACGGCCATTGTGGTGCAGCAGTTAGCATTGTTGCCTCACAGCAAGAGGTTCTCCTGTTCAATTCTCGGCTAGAGCACCTTCTGTGTGGAGTCTGCATGTCCTCCCTGCAGTTGAGTGACATTTAAAGGCATGCAGGTAGGTGTGTGCGTGAATGGGTCTGCCTTCTCTGAAGGTTGGGCTTCAGGGTGGTAACTCGGCACCGTAAAAATCCACTGCCAATCATTAACGGACTGGAGTTCCACTGTGGCAACCCTTAACCGGGAAAAGCCAAAAGACTTTTATAAGGAATATAAGGTAAGTAGTAGATGATGTTATGAAAGAAGGAAAAGAAGTGAAATTAATGGTAAGTGATGCTAATAAAGCTTTTGATACAATAAAACAAGATGTGTTATGGATAACGACAATCTTAGTAAAAAAATAAAAATAAAAGAATATGCATGACTGCTTATAAAAAGAAAAGAGTTAGAATATGGCTGATTAAATAGGGAAGTAGAAATGAATAATGGTATTAGACATGGATGTCCAATTACTAGTACTTTGTTTTAATAATGAAATTAATAGTTAGTGGAATCAAAAGTAAAAGAAAAAGGCAGAATACATAGTGAAAAGTGTGTACAAATTCCTGTAAACAATGCCTTATGCAGCTGAAGTAGCTGTTGTAACAAAAGTTGTTTTGGATGGAAAAGGTAATTCAGTATTTAACAGTATTATTAGAAGGAATAGTATAGATCTTAAAGAAATACAGTCAAGTATTAGGAAGCAGTAATAGTATACCAGGTATACAATTTACTTTAATTGAAATAAAGGTATTGGGGATAATAATTTAATAAGAAGTATGCAAGAACCATGTACATTATAGAAAACATATAGGTTGTCATACATAAAGAAAACAAATTTTGGTAATTCTGTGTTGATAAGTAAAATGGCATATTTAATGTGAGCCTGAGCTGCTTCTTAGCAGCTAGAATCCATGACATCACAAGGGTGACAGTTCATTTTATGGACATTCCAACATCTCCAATTCAGAATGCTCAATTAATAAATATTCCAACATAGCAAACTCAGATCCACAAAACATGAAAAGGGTGCTATTCATTGGTAGAAGTCTTATTAAACAGAGTAACTGCTGCAACTTGAACACATCTATATCTGTGAAGTTATCAAATCCTGACTTCAGTGCAGTGAAAGCACTCCTGCATTACGAGCAATCAGCATCAACCATGCTTTCAGACCAAAGCATAACTATGGGGGAGTATCAGTTTTTGTCAGACAGCCCATTGCCTTGAAACAAACTGCCCACAGTCCTGTCCCAAATGTCCTAGAGATCCCTAGTATTCAACAAATCCAGATACTGTAGCAATTCTTATAGATCAACATCATTGTTTCCAGAAGATCGTAATAACTGCCTCCCTGCACAGGAAATGATTAATTTAAAACCTGGTACTATCATGTTACAAGATTTAACTACCCAGAAACGGATAGACATACATACACCAGAAGTAAATATGCTCAGTATTTCTTTTTTCAAAACATGTACACTGCTTCTTGAACATTAATACAAATAGCATGGAATCAATTTTTGTTTAAACATTCTCAGTCTGATTCTTCCTAAACTGGCCATAGCCTTTTCTCCACTATGCATCATTGCACATCTGTTAAAACTGGACAAAAAATATCCAATCCACTTGTTTGGATCACTTGGTTCTCCTACCTCACCCAATGTTTCGACTTTTTTTTAGACCTCTCGTTACCTCTGCCTCACCCAGCGTATTGAACTTTAGGCATTTCCTTAAGGCTGACAATGGGAATTATGATGGCAAATTAAGTTAAATATCACTGTAATACCAGATTTGAATGATGCATTGTCAATAAACAAGGTTTGGTAACAAACCAATTTGTCTAGGGACATCTTCAGGTGGGGGTAAGGTAAAATAGTAATAGGAATTAAGAGGGAGGAAGTAAGTGTTAAATGGGAATGTTGGAGGAAAGGTTTGGAACATGGGAGTAGGTGGATAATTTGAATTAATTGATGGGGATGGAGTCCAATGTCTGCTGGAATCAGAAATTGAAACAGTAAAGTAAGGCTTTGGAGGCTTTAGTGGCTTTGTGGTTAAATACAGGGGACAACTGTGTGTTAAGCTTCCTTAGGTGTTAGGTTTCATTTATTGCATGGTGGTTGGGATGTCAAAGGGTACTGCTTTGGCTTTACCAATCTGGGTAAGTTAAGGGGGCAGGACAGGAGTATGTTTGTGGGTGTATGTAGGTTCTCGCACACTTGTTAGAAGTATGCTAGCATGTATTCAGCTGTGCAGGTGACAGATAGGAAGGCATGTTGGTTAATCAGGGCTTGCAGTAGCCTCAGTCGGGTAGGCTATCTTTGTTACATGGATAATCAGTGTAGCTGTAATAAAGGGAATTTTCAAGAGTAGAGAAAGGGAGTGTCTTTCATGGGTCAAAGGGAAGAATGGGGGATTCATTTTCCCATTAATGTATGGGTATTGAGTCAGCGGCTCAAGCCATTTCCTGATTCAGAAGTTGTGCGTGAATTAATAGATTAGGTTTTCATAAGGATTTTCTATTGAATCAATGGTGGGGAGATCAATTTGTAGGAATCTTTTTCTCTTATAGAGGAAGGAAGAGATTATGAAGGTTTTATGAAGTAGGAATGTTGGGCGGGTAGGTTATTGGGTTTGGTTGATATTGTTTCCTTTGGGCTGCTAGGAGGTGGTATATTATTTGGATGAATTTTTATGAGTAGGTAGGGTTTGATGAAGCATTGTAGGCAAACGGGTGTTTTGAGGGATGCGTGAGGAACTTGGTGTTTTGTTGGCTAGGCAGACGTTAGAAGGATTAAGTAAGACATTGTTTTGGGATTCCTAGCAAATGCAGGCCATGGTTTGTTTCATTACCAGATTTTAAGGTAACACTTTGATGGAAGAGCTTTGAGGGGGAAAGGAGGCTGAGTTTTTGGGCTCCTGAAGTTTGCAACTTAGCTAGTTTACTCTGGTTGTTTGGGTGAAGGTTAATAAGCTGGTGCATGTTTTAGTATTGTGGTGTCTTTTGGAGCAGTTTAATGGTATGACCTTTTGGCAGACTGGGTTGTTCCTTTGAATTTGCATTTGTTTACAAATGTGGCAGGAGGTATTGGGTTGGGGGCTTAATTTTGGAGGGTGGATTGGTTTGTGGCTTGTTGGTGGCAGGAGGGAAGGACAACTGGAGGAGGGATGTTGAATATTTAAAGTTGGTTTCAATTTAGCTGGCATCATAGGTTTAGCAGGAAAAGTTGTTGGGGAAAAGGGTTTGTTTTCATTTGTTTAATATGGCACTGGTATGAGTTGTTGGTGCTGCTAGATGAATTGTGTCTGGTAGGGTTAGAAGGATTACCTGCTTGCTGCAGGAGTCTGGGGCAGCTTTTAAAAGGAATGCGTATGGCAGGGCATTGCTAGATTTGTTAAATTTGTATTGCAGCTGCCTGGTGGAAGGAGTTTGGTGGGAAGGATTGTTGACTTATTTGGTTCAGGTTTGGGTACAGGGTAAGGCAGTTCAATTGGTCAAGGAAGATTTAGCTACAATTAGTATACTTACATGGGTGACAGAGTTACGTGAATTTACTACATTTTGGACTGTGGTTCATATGCTTGATGGGTTGGGGTAGGTTTGATAGTATGAAGCCTGACAGACATTGGCTATTGCCAAGATAGGTGTTATTGCGAGGATTGGCATTGGTAAATGGACGTTTATTGGGTTGCAGCCTGTGTGGCATTTGGTTTATGGATGTATTGAAGTCATTAAGAGAGTGGTTTGGTGGTCAGCAAATGCTATGTTGGTCATCAAATGCTTTCTTGCCATATAACAGATAGTTGATATGATGCTGGCATTACTATTAAATTAATCTTTCTCATCTTTCCAGGCAGTCCCTGGGTTAAGGATGAGATCCGTTTTTTAGTCTGTCCTTAAGTCAAATTTGTATGGAAGTCAAAACATATACATATGGCTCTTATTAAATATCACTTAGTCAAATATTTGCCTCAGTGTACTATTGTACTTTTTTTTTGCCTAGAAAGCACTTTAGAAACACTTCCAAATTAAAAAAAAATCTTAAACATAATACTGTACACTACAGTAATAATACTGTAAGTATAATAACACTACAGTAACTATGTTCACAAACTGCAGTACAGTACTGTACATACTGCAAAATCCAGTTCTTAAAACAGTTCAAATGGGAAAAAAGAAAAAAAAGGATAACAATTACTGTAAAGGTTAACACTCATTTGTGAGTTAACATTATGATAACTTTACGTATTAATTGGATGATTCCGAAAATGATGGACATGTTGGAGAGAATGGGCCTGGTGGTGCAGTCAGGATTTGATTCTGCTGCTGGAGAGAGGCTGTTTACTACTGAAGTCAATTTCTTGAAGTAGGCATCAAGGGAGGTTTGTACAGAACTTTTCTTTTTCTTGCCGTAAATGGCCTTATAGCAGCTGAGGCTGTTAATAACTGTGTGGTAAACTTGGGTGAACTTCTCTGTATTAGGATCTTGCTCCTCTAACTTTGCCATTCCTGCTGCAGTGAGAAGAAAGTCTTCAGCTAACTATTTTGTCAAAAACTTTTTTTTTTTTTTGGAGTTTTTAGGTTCCTGTTTTCTTCCTCAAATGGTATCGTCTGCTGCTCCAGTTCCATAAGGTTTTCATTGGTCACCTCTTTGCCATGGGAGTCAAGTAACTCTATGACATTTGTGTCAGTGATGTCTAACTGCAGTTGATTTCCAATGTCAGCCACAGCTTGCATGGCTTAGCAATGTCATCATCTGCAGACGCCTGTAAAGCAGGCAGAAATTGTGGGCACAATTTGTTCCACACTTTCTTATTTGACTGCTTTACTTCATCCCAAGAATCTGCAATATTTTTGAGGGTATCATAGATGTTATAATTCTTCCAGAACTCCCTTAAGGTCATCCCATTATCTTGGGTAGCCCTGACTGCTTGTGAGAAGGTCCGCCTGATCCACTGGCTAAAGTAGCGATGTGGTGTTGGGGGTAAAAGTACAACCTTTACATTGGAGTGTAAGTGATCTAAACTGGATGTCCAGATGCATTGTCAAGCAGAAGCAGAATTTTTAAATGAATGTTTTGGCTATGCAATACCATTGACCAGCAGGAACAAAATGGTTCAGAAATGGTAATTGTAACACAGGCCTTTGAATTTGCCTTCCAAATAACAGGAAGAGATGCCTTAGTGGCATGCTGTACTGCCCTCATATTTAAGGAGTGATACACAAGCAAGGACTTCAACTTAAAATCACCAGAAGTGTTACCCCAACAATAATGTTAGCCTATCTTTTGCTGCCTTATGCCTTTCTGCACTTTTTTCCTCTTTTGAAATGTAGGTCCTTTCAGGCGTTTTCTTCCAAAATAAGCCATTCTTGTCTATGTTAAATATTTGGTCTGGCAAATGACCTCCCTCTTCAATAATTTTTTTATCAGCATTTTAGGAAAATCCTTTGCAGCACTTACATTGGCACTTGCCACTTCACCTTGAGTTTTAATGTTATGTAAATTATCCTTCATTTTAAAGTAATGGAACCAGCCCCTCTCCTCACAAAAAAGTTGTTTGTCAGACCCGACTGCACTTGCTGCTCAAGCAGCTTTTAGATCGTTAAAAAGGCTTCAAGCCTTTTCTTGCACTAATGAAAGGCTAATGGGGATATTCCTCTGAGCTTGGTCTGAGATCCAAATTAACAATAGCCTTTCCATCTCGAGAATCAAACCACTGGGTTGCTGTGGAATAATCATAGCGTTCATCAGGGCATGGCCTTTCACATGATTCATTATTCTTCCTTTGTCTTTTAGCCTAATACCTTCTCAATGCCAGATGGTGCTTCATCTCTCTTACAACTCTTTATTATGTCCAATTTATTTTCCCAGGTGATTGCTTTCCTTTTCTATGGGACATCACCAGCACGTGCATTGGATATATGTTTTGGAGGCATGAGTAATGACATCACCAATGCGGAAGTTCACAAAAAAGTTTGGCTGTAGTACAGTAGAGTACTGAAGTGGAGCTCCACAGGATACACATACAGTATTGGAGTCTGCAGCCAGACACTTCTCGGGTCTGACTGGTCATTACTATCACTGTCTACATCTAATTAACATTTCAATTCAGCTGCTTCAGAGCAGTATTTTCCAGACATTCCCTAGCTTTATACAAATAACAGTACATAAAAATGCAATACAGTACAGTAGAATGTTCCAAAAAATATGGTAAACTTACCTCTTTTTAAGTTTCATTTCATATTTCTGTACTACAGGCATCATCCATGAATGTTTTCCACTCTTTCCTGAAATTTCAGACCTCTGCTAGACTTCCTACTTTTAGCTAGACCCTAGTGAGCCACAGCGTCATTTGCCCAGTCTACTGTACAGCACTGTAACTGCTTCGATACTGTGTACTGTACAAGCCAGCAGTTTTGACCAATCAGATTGCCAACACAGCAATCTCTTAACCAGTCAGATCTCTTGTCCCCTGGGAAGGCAGACGTATCTGCTCTAACAAGACATGTGAGCAGATTTATGAATGAGACAAATGGGGAGAAGGAAAGTACAGTGGAAGTTTTTTAGGTAAGATTTTTGTAATTTTACAGATTTTTTATTTATTTCCATGCTACTTGCAGCCCATTCATATCTATGGGTTGTCCGTATATCGGACGTCATTAACCCAGGGACTGCTTGTATTTATCCACTGGGTGGTAAAAGGGGGATCTAGTTAGATATGATGGCATGCAACTGACCTTGCTTTGTTTCGAGTGGCATGAGGATTCTTAGATTTCTGGTGATACATTTGGCAGGTAATGACCTGGGAATAATTACGAAGTTACTGTTGGTAGTTAGGATAAGTGAGGATTTGTTTACTTTACAGAGGTTATATATGGCAATTACTTTAGGCACTGGAGAGGGATCATCAGATTAATTTCAGATGTTTAGGCAATTGATGCTTTGGGTATTCATGTGATAGGGTTTTGGAAGGTTGATGGCAGGGATCCAGTTTGGTTCAGAGAAGATGGAGTATACAGAATGATGTTTGGCTTCACCCTTTATAATGTATGGTTAAGTTTATTTTAGAAGGTTTTCTTGGAAGTTTTGGTATGAAGAAGGGGGAACAGTCTGGTCAGGCTGGTGGGTGGAGGAGGACAAGCTTGCCCCTCTTCTGTTCACCCTCTCATGTTGGATGTTCATCTCAATGAGTTGGGAAAGGAAAGTGAGTGTCTGGGTACTGGTTTATAAGTAAAAGTAAGCAAGCAGAGATAAGGATGCTGTTTATTTGGTTGTATGTTTAATTCAATAAGCTAGAAATGAAAGTGAGCAAAGGGTCACTGCTTAATAAGTAAAATAAGGGAATGGAGGTAAGGCCGCTGCTTATTTGGTCAGGGTAAGTGAGGTCACGCTGCCTAGTTAAAAGTTAATGTGATTAATAACAGTTATATGGATGTTTATGCTGGGATTAATAAATAATATTAGTCAATAGTGTTATGTTTATGGAATTTTAATAAAGGTCAGATGTCATTTGGTGTAGAGTGTTTATTGAAGGGGTCCAGGACAAATGAGGCTTAATAACAAACCAATTTGTCCAAGGACATCTTCAGGTGGGGGTTAAGTAGAAATAGTAATGGGAACTAAGAGTGTATGGGAAGAAAGCTAGTTGGGGGGGGGGAAGAAATGGTTAAATGGGAATGTAGGATGATTGGGAGAAGATGAGGTAAGGGTAGGCGGGGGCTTAATAGGTTTTATGCAAGTGTAACTGGGTAAGGAATTACATTTTGGCGTGAACTTGCTACCTGTCCTCCCTCCCTGTTTTTTTGGAACATTGGGTATTGTGTGGTTATTTTTTTAAGTTTGGTGTGATATGTTTATTGAAGTGGACTGGGACAAATAGTTTACTGAAATTAAAGGCTTATAATAGATAGTAACTTCAAGTTGATTTTACATACTCATTTATTTATTCACATCTACTTTTAAATGTATTAATTCATTAAAGGGGATGGATTTTAAGTACAATGTTTTTATGCAAAATGTAATTGGAGTGATTTGATTGGTATTTTTAATCATGTGATATGGCAGTGTTTTATTTAAAATGCAGCCAGTGTAACATGAAGGGTTTTCTGAAGAAGTCTTCAGAATAAAGATGAAAGCAGTAACATTTGGAATGTTCTTGTGGGCTCATGACCTTCCTTATCATCATATGTGAAGTTGGTTTTGTTTATTTGGAATTTTGGGTTTATAAGTTTCATCAGTTTAGCTGTCACAGTGTCATCAAGCAACATGGTCAGTGCACAACCTGCACTCCTTCCAACCAACATAAGTGAATTACATAGCTCTATGCATAGCTTGACTTTACTACTACAAGTGTTGTGGCAATAATTGTCTGGTGGGATTCCCATCAGTACAACACAACATTTGACGAATATTAACCCTATTAATCATAACGATGTCAACAAGCTATTTTCAATGGAATGGAATACCACTGTGCAATGAAATAGTAGAGAAATTTCTTCTGTCAGGTACGATACTCTACAGTTGCATCAGAGGCTTGCTAAAGATTTTGAATGTGCTACATCTGCAGTGGCATGTCCTGCAACTATACTTAAACAACTTGTACTTAAACAGCAGATGAAAATTTTCAAAGACAGACTACTGAAATAGAGGAAATTGCAACTTAAAAATAAGCATTTTACAGAATCAATAAAAGTAAACAGACTGCATAAATTTCCAACAGGTTTGGAAAGGGATTCTACCTTGCAACAAGATTTGCTGCATTTATTTGATTGCCATGGGTGCAAGTAAATGGAACTATTAATTAAGCACAATGTATGTCAGATGTAAATTTTAAACAGTAAAATTTCCACTTTAGACTTGGCCATCACACAGTATTTACTATACAGTGAATATAAAATGCAGCATGCTAACATCTTCAAAACAGCCATCCTTGACCAGAAACAAAAGAAGTTTGAAAGAGATTGGTTGGAATACTCACAAGGTCGAGCATATCCACAACCATCTAATAATGGCTTGAATAAAACCAGCATAGGATTAGAACATCCACAGCAATATAATCCTACACCACTACTGAGTTCCAGGAGGAACCTGCCTCTTTGGATTTTCTATCCTCATGGCAATCGGTCAGAATATTGAAGAAGAATCTCCAATTCCTGACTAGAGAGAATATACAGTTAAAGAGACAATATTCCACTTATCAACAGTACTACCAGAATCCCCAAAGGAAGAATTACAATTCCAACTGGAAGAGCAGGAACTGATTGTTTTAAATCAAGGGGCATGCATATCATCATCAGTTAATTTTTGTGATGCTGTCCTTAATAATACCGGTGATTACAGGGTTTACAATTATAGTTCTTTGCCTTTTGTAAGTGAACATGCTGAATTTTTCAGCAAAAGGTATACTTTTTTACCACCTACATAGGCCAACAAGGTTTCTGTAGTGAGTGATATAAAATGATTTGTTAGAAAGCTGACTTTGACTTTATTATACGGTAATTCTGTTTTTTCCTCACTTGAATTTAAGAATACCAAGTACATATAATCCATTATTACATCAGATATTACAAATATTTGAATGCATGTACAAACTGAATATCAGGCATGTTATAACTAAACAATTAGCATCATATCATACCTCATATCATATTCTACTTAAGAGGCGATCTCTGCTTGACTTACAAAGCCATGTCTGACCCAGCTCTGTTAGAAATGTTATATCTAAAGAAATCCCAATCCCTCCACACCACACGCTCCAGAGACCTCAACCTCATTACCACAATCAACAGAACATGTTGGAGGGACAGGTTCATAACACAGAGACTGCCCATGCTATGGAATAGACTTCCCATACATGTCAAACAGAGCACCTCACTGGCACCTCTTCAAAGAAAATCTTGATGAGTGGATGAGAAATGGAAAATTCACCCCGGGGATCATTCCAGTGGCTCTACTCGACAGACATACTGGGAACTAATGTTGGTGGGATGATGCCAGGGTAATCCTATGGACTAGGCTTGTAAAGGCTCCAGGGCCATTAGTCTAGTATACACCTATGAACCTATATTGTAATAACCTGACTAGACAACAAAAAGGCTTATTGGAAAATATCTGTTCCATAAATACTCTAAGATACATGAGGCCAGATAAAGGTGGAGGCATAGTCATTTTGAACAAAAACAGATTATATAAATAAAATATATATGGTACTGTTAGAAGAAACCTATGAATACGTTTCTATCAATGAAATAAATGTAGGCTATCATAAGACAGATACTGTCTTGTATGATATGCTTAGGCAACATGAAATTAGTGATGAATACAATTACTTGCTTAGACAGGATCTCATGACATCTATGATATTTGGGGTCCCTAAGATATACAAAGACATCAATAATCCACATTTAAGACCTACTGTTGATTCCAATGCCTCCAAAGCTTATTGCACAGCTACATTTCTTGATTTTCATCTTAACAAATAAATTGAAAAAATAGATCATTTATGCAATGGCTCATGGGAGCTTTTGAAGAAGTGTAATTCCATCTAAGATACTCATACTATTTTTTTTTATTTATTTACTTTTTTTAACAATCGTTGTCAAAGATTTGTCCACTGTCATTCCACATCATGCAGGGCTTGAATGGTTTGCAGACTTTTTAACAGATATAGCACAGAACAGAATCAATGTATATGTAAATTTTATGGATATTGTGCTTAAAAACAATTTTATTTATTTTGAAGGATAGTACTTCCAATAAGATACAGTTGTAGACAGGGGTGCAGCCTGTGGTTATTGTATATCAGTGTTGTAATGTTGAAGTGGGAAAAACTGTTTCATTTTTTAATAATTCATATTCAACATACAAGTTATATACCAGCTATCTGGATGATATATTCATGTTATGGTCTGCAGAAAAAAATGATATTTTTTATTTATTTCATTTTATTTATTTTACATTTGTTGATTGGGTTAGTCCGATTGAGTTAAGTAGCTCTTTTTCAGCAGAGGCCCGGGGAGAAAAGATCCACAGTTGTACAATTTTAGGCTGACACTGTCAGTGGGTTACACTGTATACATACAATGAAATAAATTTTATCAGAAAAAATAATAGTGGGGAAAAACATAATAAGTATACATAAGAGAAATTATTTGATACAAACATTTTCAGTAAACAGTAAAAAGAATTCATAGTGTATGCAATTATTTCATGAGATATGTGACATTAGAAATGGAGATAAGAGATGAAGAAGGGTAATACTTTGAAGAAGTTTATAAACTAAAAAAGGTTTGAAGTTTTGGTGATTACATATGAATTAATGGGATAGATCAAGGAGGATGAGTGTAGTGGCAGGACCAGTGAGTTTGGCGGTACTCTCTAGTGGCAGTTTTGAATTGATTCAGATGTTTGAGAGACCTGATTTCTAGTGGTAATTTGTTCCTTGATATGGTAGGATTGTAGTTGTAGAAGCTGCAGCCAATTTTAATCTTAGGTTTGTATATTTGTAGTAGGTTAAAGTCAGAGCTACGTAGGGACCTAGTGGGGGAATATTGAGAGATAAGTGGTGATAGGCTAGGGCAGAAGGATTTCAGGTGGAGTATAGAGTGAGTGAATTATTTGTACCTGAGAGAGATGGAGCTGGTGAGGTAATTACAGCCAGTTTAGGTATCTTAGTGAAAGACGATGCGATTTATAAGTTTGGTGAGCAGCGAATCTAGCAACTTTGTTGTAGGTAGACTCTAATTTAGTTAGTAGCATTGAGTTAAGACTGGTGAGAATTATTTGGCAGCTATACAGAAGGCTAGTTAGGAGGTATGCATGAGAGAGGGTTACTTTTGCTTTGTTAGTTAGAAACTTTTTGTTTTGATAAAGAAAGACAAATTTTTGGTGTGTCTTTACATGTAGATCAAACTTGAGTTGGTCATCTATCATTACTCCTAGTAGTTTTGTACCAAGTTAAACATTAATGGGGGTTTTATTGAGGGACAGTACAGAAATGTAGATTTAAGATGGGTGAAGTTCTTTGGGAGAAATAATAAATGTTTTGTCTTTTTAAGGTTAAGAATAAGCTGGTTGTCACAGAGCCAGGATTTGACTGAATTAAAAGATGCTTGAGTTGCAGAGATAAAGTGAAAGGGAGTATCTGCAATGGTGATAACGGTGGAGTCAACTGCGTATTGTACAAGGGGTGACTGTGGACAGGAGGTGTAGAGTAGATTACTGAATATATTGAATAGTAATGGCCCAAGGATGGATCCTTGGGGGATTCCCATGTTGTCAGGAAGAAAACGGGAGAGAGCTGAGAGCCATCTCACTGATTGCAGATGGTCAGTGAGATAGCTGGAAAACCAGGTAGTAGTAGATGCAGAGAAGTTTAAGTTAACCAGTTTGTTGAGCAGAAGAGGGTGAGAGATGATATCAAAAACTTTTGAAAGGTTGAGGAATAGGCAAGAGACCAACTTATTATTTTCTCTGGCTGTAGAAATAGTATTAATGAAGGATATAAAGGCAGTTGTAGTGCTATGATTAGGGTGAAAGCCATGCTGTGTAGGAGTGAGCAAGTTTTCCTGTAAAATGTATTTCATGATTTGCTTGTGTATGCATTTTTCCAGTATTTTTGAGAGTGTGAAAGGATCACAATGGTTCTGAAGTTTGTAATGTCAGTGGAGTTACTCCTTAGTGAATGGGTATGGTGTAGAATTCTTTCCAGATAGATGGAACCTTAGATTCTGAGATGGAGTGATTTATTAGGATTGATACAGGGAGGGCAAAGGATTCAGTAGCAATTTGTAGGAAACAGGGAGGCAGGTTGTCAGCAGAAGCAGAGCAGGGTTTAAGTTTAGAGAACAATCATTTTATATAGTTAGTGGGTACAGTTGTAAGAGAGAAAGTGGTAAAGGAGTTGAGAGTAGGAGAAGATTTGGAAAAGTTAGTTGAGTTATTAGTAGAGGGGAAGGAATTTATCAACTTAGATATGCATTCAATGAAACAGGACTTGAATTAAGTAGTTGTTCCTTCTGGTGAATTGTTTGGGCAGGGGTTGGGAAAGGGTTACTAGGGTGCAGGATTTGGTTTACAGAGTTCCAACATTTCTTGGGATCTGCTTTTTGGCAGTAGGGGGGAATAATGTAAAAGATCTTTTTGTCTTTGTGGATGTGTTTTTTGCCTGATTTCTTAGTTCTTTATATTTTTGCAAATGGGAAGGGAGCTTAGTTTTTACCCACCTTTTCCATGTCCTGTCTCTAGTTTTCATTATGGGGCAGGTGGCATTGGTAAGGCAAGGGGATATATTAGATTTGATGCAAACAGTGCAGGGTGGAGCAAGAGAGTTAAGAATATTAAGGAAAGTAGAGTTGAAAGAGTAGACAGCTTCTTCAAGGGGAAGATAGGTTAGATGTGTCCAGTTTTTCCTGGAGAGGAGGGTATTAAAAGTTACATGTCAGAAGGTTGATAGTTTGTGACAGGTTATGTATCTGTGAGGCCTAGTAAAATGAGGAGTGTGTCTAAGAACTTTCACAGGGGAGTGATCACTTAGAGAGTTGGGTAGGGTCTCAGGGTTATGGTAATTGTGGGGATCTGGGACTAAAACCCAATCGATGAGACAGCTGGAGGTTTGTGATCTGTTTGTATGGCAAAGCCATGTAAGTTGATTCAATAAGTCGTGTCTGGGGACTGAAGAGTTAGCCAGTTAATATTTACATCCCCCAGAAGAATAGTTTCATTGTGGATGTTTTGAGAAATGTAAGCGAGAATGTTTTCTAGAAGGGTAATGTTATCTCTGGGGGGGGGATGTAGATAGCTACAACTGTGATAGTGGTGTAATTGTTAAAATTAAAGTTAGCTGTCAGGAGTTTATCAGCTGAAAAGAAAGGAGGGGTTAGTTTAGACTTGAAGGAGTAAGATGGTTTGAATATACAATGGCCACTCCACCCGCTTTTTTCTATTGTCTAATCTAAGAATATTATATTAAGGGGGAGGATATCGCTGTCACGGTTTTGTGGCTTCAGCCAGGGCGACTATATCAGAGGTGTGTTTAGCCATCCAGGCATGGAATTCACTAATTTTGTTTAGGATGCTTCTAAGATTCATAGAGGAAAAATATACTTGCTTTTTTGGAGGAGTAATGTAGGGTTGATTAGGGAGGTTAGCTTTGTTGACTGGGGTAGAAGTTGGACCAGGGTTTGGGTGAATATCACCTGATAGTAGTAGAGACTTGGGTAGAAAATGTTTGAATAGTAGTTTTTTTTTTATATTTTCTAAAGAGGTGGTAGGGGAAGGGGGTATTTTGATTCTGGGGAGGATAGTATTTAGAGGAAAGATAGATGAGCAGATAGGAAAACATTGCAGAGGATGTGTGAAGACATTGGCATTAGCCTTTGCAGGATGACAGTAAGTTGGAGTTAGGTGAGAGTTATATGAGGTAAGAGTGTATAGGAGGAGAAGGGGAGTCGATAGAATAAAGGCTTGGATTGAAAGACACATGTAAGTAAGGAGGGCCAATAGTTAAAAGGGAGGTAAAAGTTGGGCCTAGAAGAAAGGTTGTAGGAAAGTTAGGGATAGGTAACCAGAAGGGGGAGTCAGTACACATAAAGGACTGGTTGGTGTCAAGGGTTTGCAGAAGGAGAGGAGGGAGGTATGCAGGAGTGGGGTGTGGCAAAAAAACAGGAAGGGGTGGAAAATAGAGGAGAGGATTATGCAATGGAGAGGAGTATAAAGGATGGTAATGGGAGTAGGTAGGGGAGTGGAGTGAGCCCAAGCGTAGCGACGGCAAATGGAGCTGGTTGAGCCAGGAAATGGCAGTCACCACAAAAATAATCAGCAGGCCAGGTGGGAAATAGTAAGGAACACACAGTGAGAGTCAGCAGGTAAGTAAAAGAGGTGAGGAGGTGTAAACAGAGCGGGAAGACATGTTATAGTGAGGTATGCACAGGTATTTGCAGTAAGAGAAAAACAGTTAAAAGGAAACCACAAACAGAAAACAAGAGAGTATAGTTAACTAAGAGAGTTGGCACTAGGGTAGTGACCAACACTGATGGCAGAGAGAGGCAGAGGCGCAAGGTTTTTAAACAGGTCAGTGTTGGGGGGGGGGGGGTCTCAGTGGCATGTAGGTATTCTGTACAGTAGACAACATAAGACTAATTAGTGGTACGAGCTTATAACATACTTTTAGTTTAAGATGGCTATGCAGTACAGTACAGGCATTATTCCAGGAGCTGGAGCAGTATCTGTAAGGAAGGTAGAAGCAGTCTGCAAGGGAAGACAATTTGCTCTTAAAACCTAGGAAAAAAGGAGGGGAGTGAGCGCATTGAGTATAACAGCTAGGGAAAAAAATAACAGATGTACTATAAGCAACTACTGATAATAGCTAGACAGGAGTTAGTTGAGATAAAATTTGAAAAAAAAAAACATACATATGTTATTAACTTTAAAGATTCGACAGATTAGAGCAGTAAAAATCAGAAACAAAAGTTCAATGACTTACTTTCACACAACAATGGTAAGCTATTACCCATGATGTCTTAGTGTTAAAACAACTATGACAATAACAATGTCTGCTCTGCTGTAGTACTAGTAGTAAACCTCTACCATTTTGTAGTTGAAATAATCCAAGTAAGTGAGATATGAAAATATAGCTAAACAGAAGTTCTATACTTTAACATTCATTGCAGCTAAAATAACCCTTGAATTGTGCAAGCCAGGTTAGGCAGAGATTGGCAGTCTCATGGTGACTAACAATGAGCTATACTTCACATCCACAAGGATGCTACTAAAGTATTTGACATAGAAGTCATGCCATAAAGCAGTCGCTTTGTAAGGTGAATGCCCAATAATGCAATAACTAGATTCCACAGACCCACTGTCACCAGTTAACACTGCAAATGAGATAAACAGAAATCTACAGAAATATGGTAACAGTGTACAATAGAGCAATTGCTACTCGAGTAGAAATAATATGTCCAAAGGCAGGTAAAATAACCTATTTCAATTTATGTACAGCCTTTCACTTGTGTGGCATGAGACTACAATAACTCAGCCAAGCCATGACTTAGCAAACAGTTATTAAGGTGCTTACCAAAGTCCCAAAAATAAGTTGCAGCAGCATATAAAGCCCTTCCAAATGAGATAAATGCAGTTTAAATGCAAAGTACAAGTGAAACACTGTTAAAATCCGTAAATTAGGGACCTACACACCACTGGGATGAAGCCACAGGCTAGTAGGGAAAGGAAAAGATGACACAGAAAGACTGTTTTAAAATGCCCCAGAGGATTATGGGGTGAGAGAGAGCGTATGATGCAGGGAAATGTAGTATATGCAGAGTGTGATAGACAGGAAACTATAGGGGTATCCAAAGCCAGGAAACAGTAAGGAGCACACAGTGAGAGTCAGCAGGTAAGTAGAAGAGGTGGGGAGGTGTAGACAGAGAGGGAAGAGATGTTATAACAAGGTATACACAGGTATTTGCAGTAAGATAAAAACAGTTAAAAGGAAATCACAAACAGAAAACAAGAGAGTATACCTAACTAAGAGAGTTGGCACTAAATATAGATGACTTTATTAGTTATATCAATAATACCCCACTAATTATTGTTCAACATTTATTAGAACATATAGTTTGGACAGTTCTAATATCAGGGGTATAATATATAAAACCAGGCACATAATCAAAACAAATTCAGAAGTATGAGAAATTGGGCGATAAACCAATCATCACCTACAAATGAGGAAGAAGTTTTAAAAATGTACTGGAAAGTATAGGTGACGAAAGTGTAGGTGATTGTTATAGGAACCAATATGGTAAAATGGGAAAATGTGATGTTGCAATTATTGTAAATACATACATGAACATGATAGAATTTGTATTAACAGGTTCAACATGGGGATAAAGGGAAGATACAACTGCACCACCACAGGTGTGGTTTATTCAGCTATATGTAATTAATGTTCAGCATTCTTCTTCTTTCTGCTTTTTTCCAGTTAGGGGTTGCCACAGCAGATCACCTGTCTGCTCATGATTGGCAGTGGAGTTTTATGGTGCCAAGATGCCAGCCCAGCACCCAACCTTCCACAGAAGGCACACACATACATGCACTCATGCCTAGGGCCAATTTAGAGTGTCCAATCTACCTATAGCATGTCTTTGGGAGGAAACTGGAACACCTAGAGGAAACCCACACAACCACAGGGAGGACATGCAGACTTTGCACAGAAGGCACCCCAGCCAAGGATTGAACCAGAGAACCTTTTGCTGTGAGGCAACAAAGCTAACCACTGCACCACTGCGGCTGCCCAATTAATGTTCAGCATTCTATGTTGGAAAAATGGAGCATAAGCTCCAGGGAAGAATATATGAACATATATATGAGATTAGGAATAGAAAAAATGTACCAATGCATTGTACAAACATCTTATCAATAACACCTCCCATAATCTTACTTTTGTAATAGTGGAAAAGTTGTCATTGAAAACTGGGGGGGCTTAGAAAGCGGTAATTATGGCAGCAAATTAAGTTAAATGTCACTGTAATACCAGGCTTGAATGATACATTGCCAATAAATAGTTTATTGAAATTAAAGGCTTACTATTGATAGTAAGCCTTCAAGTTGATTTTACATATTCACATATTTTTATTTGTTCATCGGCATCTAATTTTACATTTTTAATTCATTAAGGGGGATGTATTTTAAGTATGGTGTTTTTACACATGATGTAATTTGAGTAATTTAGTAGACTTAGTCATGTGATATGGCAGTGTTTGATTTAAAATGCAGCTGGTGTAACAAAGTCTTTGTAATGAAGATGAAAGTGCTAACATTTGGAGTCTTCTTTCTGGATCGTGATCTTATGATTCACAAAATTGCTTGGATATGCAGATCTGCACAGCTGTCACTACCTTGTTGTTCTAGTGAACATAGCCAAATGGCTATGTACAACCACTAGAGAAGAGATAGGTACTGGGGATCTTGTTAGTAAGTTAAGACTGAGAGGTATGTGACTGAATGTATTCAAGGTGCTGCATATGCATGTATGTGCATGTGTATCTCTCTGTCTGTCTGCCTGGGAGATAGTGTAAGTGGTGTAGGGAGGGGAAGAGGTGTGTGTGTGTGTGTGTGTGTGTGTGTGTGTGTGTGTGTGTGTGTGTGTGTGTGTGTGTGTGTGTGTTTGTGAGTTACTGGGGGGGATGCCTGATACTACATGATGCAGTTGCCACAGTTAACTACAATGGGAAGTACTGATCTGCACTTTGTAGTATTCAACTGTTATTCAAAGACATGTAAATAAGTCATACCTCTCAACTGTACAGATTTTCACAGAATGTCCAGATTTTTGTCTTATATTTTTTCCTGATCCTCATAAAATTTGTATTTTTTTCTGGCAATTCACTGGGATGATCACTAAATAATGACATACATAGGTTCATAGGTTCATACTAGGCTATCTGCCCTAGGGCATATGAGAATACTATACCCATTAGTTTGCTGTGCCTCTGTCCAGCAGTGACAAGATTTCTCTTGAACAGAGTCAGTGAGGGGCTCTTCTGACTTCAAATCCTTCAGAAAATGTATGCTAAAATAAACTATGTTATTCTAGGAAGTTTCTAAGTTTATAAGAGCAACATTTAAAATCTGTCCCTTTTTTCGGCCTTTGTCCCCCCATTTTGTCAGTTTTTGTCTAGATTTCTTGCACTAAGAGGTTGAGAGGTATGACATAAGCCAATAATTTAGTTCCTCATTGTGCCTAACGTGTCTTTGAATCACAAAATTCCACATTATAGGAGCAGGACTTTATAGTCTGAGCCATATGGCCCATGCTAGGCCCTTTAATGAATCCTCTGGACAATATTTCTGCTAATTCAAGACACTGAAGACAATTCCAAATCGGGAGATGAAACCAAGCAAAAAACTTCAATCACATTACCACATCTCAAGCCTAGTCAGACCTCTCAACTCAGTCTAAAATTTAAACCTACTGATTCCACACAAAAACAAGAAATACCTATGAAATAAATAGATAACCAAATAAATAAACCTAGTAAAAATAAAATTAAAAAAATCTATAGTAACATACTTGAAAGAATCTTCACTAATGGCAGTTGTGACACTCTTAATTCTTTAGGATGATAAAGATATAACCCTAAGTAATCAAAAAAGGACCACAAAAACAAAAACAATCTGGAAGCAGCCAATATTATTTTGTCTCAGTCTCCTTCAATAAACACATCACACCAAATGATGTTTGACCTTTATTAAACTTCCATGAACATAATTTTGTTAACCAATAATTATTACAACCAACACATAATATAGTTCAACATAACTTCTGTGTAACATTAACCAGGACAGCGTGACCCCACTCATCCTGACCCAGTAAGCAGCGTCCATACCTCTACTTGCTAACTTATGAAGCAGCGAACCACCACTCACTTCATTTACCATTTATTGAGTTACACATCCAACCAATAACCAGCTTACCTCCGCTTGCTTATTTTACTCAAGCAGCGTCCAACCACTCACTTTCCTTTTCCAACTCAATTGAATTGAACAACCAACACCAGAGAGGGAACAGAAGAGTGCAAACCTGCCACTCTTCTCCGCCCTACCCAGACTGAAAATTATCACAATCCCCACTATTCCACCACAAAAAGAGGAGGGTGAGCAGGTAGCAGGTTCATGCCAAAATGTGATTTCTTCCCCCGTTACACTTGCCTAAACCAGTCCCTCCCTACCCTTATCTCACTTCCTTTGAATTATCCCTCATTTCCATTTAACCCTTTCATTCCCCCCCTTAATTCCTGCTACTATTTTTATCCACCTCCACCTGAAGATGTCCCTGGACAAACTGATTTGTTACCAAACCTCATTTCTCCCAGTCCCCTTCAATAAACACATCAGACCAAATGAAGTTTGATGACCTTTATTAAACTTCCATAAACATAATTTTGTTAACCAATAATTATTACAGCCAACACATGGTATTGTTCAGCATAACTTCCATGTAACATTAACCAGGACAGCGTGGCCCCACTCATTCTGACCCAGTAATCAGTGTCCATACCTCCACTCACTAACTTATGAAGAAGCGAACCACCACTCACTTCATTTACCATTTATCGAATTACTCATCCAACCAATAACCAGCTTACCACCACTTGCTTATTTTACTCAAACTGTGTCCAACTGCTCACTTTCCTTTTCCAACTCAATTGAATTGAACAACCAATACCAGAGGGGGAACAGAAGAGGGCAAGCCTGCCCCTCTTCTCTACCCACCAGCCTGAACAGGTTGTTCCCCCTCTCTCCAACCAACATTCCAACAGCCGAACCACCATTAAAAGGCATCAAGCCAAACAGCATTCGGTGTACCCCATCTAACCAAACTGGATCCATGACACCACCTCTAAAAACCATTACACATAAATAATGAAAATAGCCACTCACCTAAACAGCTGAAAGCAAACCACTGATCCTTTTCCAGTGCTAAACAGACAAACCATAACCTAACATAACTACTGTGTATAAGCTAAATACTCACTCATCTACTAATAAAACTGTAATTATTCCTAGTTTATTACCAACCAACTGGACAACCCAACACTAATCCCACTGCCATTTGAGCCATGCAGAGGCAATTGCCTATAATCATGCCAAGTTGCAGCCTCATGTATCATGCAATGGATAAAAAAAAAAAAATTATATCTCTTTTTAAAATTCAATTTAATAGCAATACTGCCATCACACCAATTATCCATTATAAGCAATAAGACACTTTAATGCCCATCATGGCATTTTTGCAGCATGACCACCACCAGCCGTATTAAACAAATGAAAATGAAAGCTAATCCCCAACACTCTACAATCTGACAACCCCTCAGTCATCCTGCCTTCCATCCAACAAGGCCCCACCCCTTGAAAGTATATCCCCCACCCGAACATCACACGTCTCATTTGTCAAATAGAAATCCCCATCAACCTCCCTATCCATCTGCCAGATTCCCAGGTAATCACCTGCCAAATGCACCACCACACACTAAAACTAAACCAGGCAAAACCACACAAGCACAATGTGCCACCAGAACCCTAAATGCCCAATGCCACCAAAACAAAACAAGGGCAGTGACATCCCTATGAACAGTGCAAGACATCTACCCCCAAACTCAACATCCTTAATCCACTGCTTACCCTTGACTTTCCCCTTTAAAACTTCTTCATGTGCCCTACACATCCAATAAAAAAAACAACCTTAAACCTCTGTTAGGATACCCAAACCATGCCCTCTTAATCCTTATAACTTCAGCCTAGACATTGAAGCACCTGGTTCCTACATATCCTCAACACTTGCATACCTTCATGCCCCTCAAACCCTACCTACAATTCAAAGAAGCACATATAACATACACCCTCCTATCAGTCTTAGGCATACGTCAGCTTAAACAATGGAAACCAATTCCTCATGCCACACACACACACACACACACACACACACACACACACACACACACACACACATGCACACAAACACAGTGCAGTACAAGATGCAATCCTGCTGCTCCACACACCAAGTCAAAGACATAACCTTGCAGCTTCAGGGCTCTTTTGCTTAAAAAAAAAAAAAAAAAAAACTCTCCATATTCGGATGCTCTGTTCCTTCTACCCTCTCCATCTTCTGCCCTCGCTGTGACCACTGCTGGAAGAAATTGTGACCTACTTACATATTGCTCCTGAGGCCGACACATTTTCCACAGCATCCTCCCTCTCCTGTCGAGTCCACATCCCTCTGACCACCAAGTGCTTCATCTCTGCACATCTACCATCTGCAAAATAAAATACATCTGCAACTGTCTAAGAATTCCCTCTCCATTAACAGTAACAAAGTACTGGGTAACTCAATGTATTAATGTGCCACCCATACTTAATGCAGAGCCTATTATACAGTAGATATCCTATGACCAGGGCCGGCCTTAGCTGAAACGGCGCCCTAGGAGAAGTACTGCTCTGGCACCTCTTAGGCCCCACCCACACTGAACTCAAGGAACACCCCTATATGAGCCATGCCCACAGATGGGTCACTCCCACAAAACCAACTCCAATTCTTTCAATGTTTAAATGCACGAAAAACCAGTCATACTGTAACAGACAACTTGTAGTGTAGTTGACTGCAATTGAAGGCTGAATTCTCCTTAATAAACCTGCTTGATCTGTTGCTAGTGTAGCATTCATCTACAGTCATGAAAGACAGTATTAACTTCTTTTTGCAAGGTGCATTGATGTTTACATGTAGAAGTTTTCATTTGGTCTAGTGTAGCAGCAACTGAATAAATAGAAGACTGTCTCAGCCAAATTGATGGCCAACTATTTTCCTTCATGCCGATACAATACTCTCTCATATGATATTCGCTGTGAAATAGAAACCACATGCCTTGCACTTTGAGATCCTGTAAACAACCTCTTCAAGTATAATGCAAAGTTTATTTTGAGTTTCTGGTCCTGAAATGAACAAAGGCCAACTCTTGGTTTATGGCAATTCATGTGTGCTACCAATTAATTGAGTCACATGATTATAGCAAGCTACTAGGCTATTGGCCAAGAATTTCACCCAAGCTCCCACAAAGTCAGCACCTGTTACCCCTGTCCAGCAGGGATGCAGTTGGGATCCCAGGGGTGTATTTTCTGTTTCCCATCCAGTCATCCAGGTTCCTCTTAAAGAGGGCTACTGAGTTTTTTTTTTTTACAAGTTGAAAAAAAAGAGAAGGTATTACTGAATTTCCCAGCAGCTTGCATAGCTACATCTAAAGCAAGGACTGCCTCAAAAATCTAACTGGATAAAAGTGACGGTGCTACTAAAACAGAGGAACATGAGCCACACCAGGTTTACCCAGCCAGCAGTGAACCTGCAGCTAGCAGTCTAAGCCAGATCTGACACTGTCCATGACACACATGCATACATAGCACACACCACATTACATACCTGTATGAACACTGTCATGGAAATGTAAACCACTCGCATGCAAGTTTACTACAGAATGTCTTGGACATTAACAAAGGTTGTGTCATCTGCACAGAGCAGAAGCACGGCCAGTAAACAGCACATAAGGGTCATTTCCACACAAAATGTTTCTCTCTGAAAGAAAAAAAAATCACAGCACGTTGTGTTTATTAAACCACAACCTTGGATACACAGCTCAACACATAGTATCCACAGCTGAAGATAAGAAGCAAGGTGTGAACCATCCAGAAGGTAACAAAAAAAAAATAAATAAAATAAAAGCAATTACCAAGTACCTTGTTCTATACAAAATTAGTGAGCTGTGAGTGGCAGATATCTTATCTGGTCCGAATTCTAAACTTATGTAATACACCACCTTTTCTCCCAAAATCAACCCTTTTTAGGAGGAATGCAGTGAAAACTCGAGTCAAAATCAAGGAGATGGTCTCAACCTTCCATATTCAAAATAAACACTACCTCTTAAAATGTGGGAAAATGGCAAAATATGGAACACTAGGAAGATCACAGGGTGGTTAAATCTGATATTTTTTTCACTTTTGAATAGTTCTTTTAGAATAGTTCTTTTGATGGGTTAATCAGATTTATTTTTATTTCCCACTTAAAAACATTGACAATAATGAATTACAGTTGGGAGGTATGATTGCAAAAGAACATTACACAAAGCTATCGATCATTCATGGAAAAGCCTAATTTACAAACTGCAACTTTTAAAGCAAAAAAGTACTTCCAATCAACATTCTGTATTTACACACATCACCTAACCGGGATAAGCTGAAAGACACAACAACAACAATAACAACAACTCTCCAAAGCATCACTGCACAGGCTAATCTGCTGTCTATCTCACTACAACTAAATAAAGTGGTATCACAATAAATGGAGGTGCGGCAAAACAGCGTTACATTTGTACAACCCTCACTACTGATGTCCCACAGAAAGACAAGACTTGTTGCTAAGGTTTATTACTGAAATTTGAATGTAAATTATATAATTCCACTTCCCACACATCATCTCTACTTTTATCTCCACTTCTCTGCATGTACTGTAGCATTTGCACCCTCCCCCCACTTCTGTAATCCAAAGCATGATTTCATAGCACAGCTCCCTACAGCCCAAGAGACTAGATGACTGTTTATACAGGTGCGGCCCCATCTACTAACTACATACACCACATACAAACTATTGTAATCTTTGCTATAGTTTGAGCTTTGTTAAACGACCAAATAATCTGTGAGTTCAGAAAGAGACAAATAATTATATTACAGTGGATTTATACTGTAGAGTTACCAGATCATTGCCATTTCAGTCACAAATATCATCAAGTAGAGAAACACACTTGTTGAAGCATAACCACAGCAGCTAGAGATGAGAAATTAAGGGGCCAATTGAAATGTGTATCTGCTTGTTGGAAACCAGCCCTGTTAGGGATGTTAGCTATCAAATGGACAGTTACAGCTGCAGTAAGAGCAAAATACTTTTGCAAATATATTTTTTAATTACAAGTTATATAATATTTACATGGTAAGCATGTGTGCAGTCACACCGGGCAGAAATGCACCCTTTTCTGAAAGCACACAATAGCAGCAAGTGCTGTAAATTTAGGCTGACCAATTGAAATGTTTATATGTTGGTGTAGAGCTAATCCTGTTAGAGTAACTAAAAGGTCAGATAGTTACCCATTTAACAATGAGAGAACTAGATGAAAATGTATAGCTTATGATAAACCTGATTTCAGACTTCAGCAAAAAAGACCACTTCACAACAACCTGTGAATAACACAAAAATTAAGGACATCACACACCAAATTACAACCTTCTGAAATATGATAACCATTTCCAACAAGCCATAACAAATAAATGTATGTATTTATGTGAACTTGCTGACTGGGAAAGTTGAACTAAGAGCACATTCAGTGGAGGCCCGGGGGAAAGTTCCATCACAGTAGTCAATTTCAGATAAGCCAAAAGCTAGATAGCCTCTACCAAACAAAATCTTCCTTCACAGAAACTGCTAGGATTCATATTGCCATAGCCTACCTAATATCCGCCATCTTATATGCTGCTCCAGTTTTCACAAGTTTAACAACCACTGTAACAGCTAATAACCAAATTTGTATCCAGCCTACCTAGTTGTACCCATCACTGCATTGCCATTAACTGCCTCAATCTAACCCACTTTCTTACTCACGCAACTACTGCTGTTAGCCCATAAACTCCAGAAAGTTGTCCAAGCCTGAGCATGCTTATAAATCCTTATCAAACCTTTAGGCTCCACAGATAAACTACTACTGAATATAACTAAAACCTAAACCACTGCTGGCAACTCACTATACTCCAGCAGCATCTGAGGCAAATTCTAAATGTAAAGTCTTTCACAATCAAAATAAAGCATCATTAGTTCAACTGGCTCTGCACATGCTCTCAGACTCCAACCCAATATATCTCCACCTCTTACTGATCTATTATTTATCTCACCAGCATAGTCTCCTCCTTAAATAATATTGCTACAATGTCCTTTATTTTCCTCTCAAATGCATTTACTGCTATTGCTTAATTGAAACTCAAACTACTCCAGATTGATTGCACTGCGTACTAGTACTTTAGGTGCACAAAACAGATGCTATTTCGTTGTAAACATACCTACACTACAAACTGTTCTTATACCACATTTGTACTTTATATCAGATTATTTTGATTATTATCTGTAAGTTGCATTACATTTTCTTTTTGTACTTCCCCAGGAATTCATTGAAAAGGGGGGGGGTCAGACATTGATAAACAAATGTACTAAACAACCACACCTTCTAAAACTGGGAATTTGGGGAGAAATTGTGCTGGAATAGACTTACTTAAATATTCTCATCGATTTGATTACTATTTCAAAGGGTTTCTAATTGGGTTTGTATAAAGTCTCAATCTGTAGGGGAGAGTGCAGTAAAACTATATAATAAATTTAGCATTTGTGGTAAGCTGTGCTAGCCGTCTTGCACTTTAACAGAAAATATTACCAGTGAAAACATTAAACAAAAAACCTACATGTTTGCGAACACCAAAAACACTAAAAATAATCACTTTAACCACCTTACAAAACTAATAAAAAACATTTCTATTGTTTTCACGACCACCGCCCAGTGCTTCACTAGAAACACCAGGACTCCAAAAACTATTACCTTATTTGCATTTTCATAGTGCATGCAAGTGCTATACATAATATAGACCAACTCTTTGCTTTTACTCCTAAACATTCGTGTTATACTGTCACTGGTGTTTATGGAGAGAAAATCTCTACCGACAGTAAAATGCTAGTGACTAATGCAAACAAAACCACTTTGTTTCTACACTCCTATATTTGATGGTGTTTCCTTTCGTAATTATTTATTTTAACAAATAATATTTTATTTGTACTTAGCTGATACAGGCCAGCTGGTCCTAGATTTGATGGGGTTTCTTTTCGTAATTTTAATAAATACAATAATATTTTATTTGTTATTGTTAGCTCAGCTGGTACAGTCTAGTTGGACAGGGGTGTTTTCAATGGAAGTCCGAGGAGAAAAGATCCATCCAGTAGAAACATTTTGATCAGTTGATCATGATTCAAAACCATTTTTACAAAGATAAGTAATTTTGCTCTAGAGCTCAAGAACTGGACTTATCTTAAAGTAAATTAAAAAAAAAAGTCGCTCATCTCCCGCGTGGTGAAAATAAACAGGCCACTCATGCATGCTCGTCCAGGAAGTGAAGAAAGCCAATAGATCTGCCCGCCTCTATCATATTAATGAAAGAAGGAATGAGAGGTGGGTGTGATTAGAGTTTTATACCATCAATTGGAGCAGCAGCCAAGGATGTCAGTGGTATGAAAGCATCGCTGATTGGATGCTTTAAATAAAGCTCAATAAGAGTAACCACTGACTGATCACAGATGCAGAGGGGAGGGAATGGAAGAATACAGGGCCATGCTATGTGCTGTGAACTGAAGTCATGCTTTAGATTATGTGGGGGAGGGCGTAAATGCTACAGTACGGGCAGAAAAGTGGAGGAAAAAGTAAAATACATTATGAAGTGGAGAAAATAATTTCCTTAAAATTGCGTCCTTTATGAGGCTGGCCTGGTTGCCTAGTTCGCCTATGCCTTAGGCCGGCCGTGCCTATGACCTTCCAGTTTTGAAGTTGTTAGTAAGCCCTTAATATGTGTTCCACCGTTTTCCCATTTGCTCCACATTATGAGGGCCAGTACTTCATTCAAAGACTGAAGGTTGAAAGCTATTTCTGGATTCCAATGCCTGTCCATTACTTTCCAAAAATAACCTTGCATAATTTCCTAATATATTGACCTAAACCAAAATATTAAGAGAACTGGACTGAAATTTGGGGGCAGAAAACATTCAGCAAAGTATATACAGTTGAAACAGTGGCCTACCAATCCATAAATGTAACAGCTATAATGCCCCCTCTATTCTCCTGTGTGCCTGCTTCAGAAATGGCATGTTCAGCACGAAACACAACCTGCAGGAGGCAGAGAGAAAAAAAAATAAATAACAGCATGACTCTGCAGCCACTCCCTGCCCTGTTAAGGTATAATCAGATGTGCAGGAAAATTATGTGGTTAGAGAACAAAGCAATTTTAGGAGATACAGAGTAAGAATAAAGGTGTAATTATGGCTGGCTATACTTCTCAACTTCTTAGAGTAAGAAATCCGGACAAAGCCAACAACAATGGGGAGAGAAAGGGCCAAAATAGGAACACTTTAAATATTGCCGTTACAAATTTAGAAAATTGATAGAATAAGTTTTGCATTAGTATGAATTTTCTGAATGATATGAAGTATGAAACTCAAATGTCTGTCATTTTCAGACTTTAACCATCAGTAATTTGCCAGAAAACCATGATTTTACACATAATGGACTAAAAATATGGGGTAGAATCTGAACATTCTGCAAAAATCTGTACAGCTGGGAGGTTTGTGGCTGGCCCATAAAAACAGACAGTTGAGAGGCAAGAGTTAAATACACAATTAAACCACAATGTCTGCAGAGAATGTTCTTTCCTACTTTATTTTAGTGAATACTAATCCCTGGCAATATTCGGGATGTGTGCAGGGAGACTTTCTCTAGCAGGAAAATAAAGAAGTTAAGCAATCCCATTTCAATGTACAAAAAAACAAAACAGAAAACAAAAACACAAAACCAAACAAACAAACACACTGGACCTTTTGTAACCTTCTGTGCTTCCCACCCTCCCCCTAATGGCTAACACTACTCACCGCATGCACGGAAGTGGCCACCACTTGTGAGTGCCTCGCAGCCCATGAAAATTCAACAGGGACAATTTTGTTAAATATTGGTCAATAGCTTTTATTGTTAACAAAATATTCACATTTTTAAAATCTTACACTGTTTGTTTAATTTGCAGAAATGCAATCTGTGTATAGGCTGCTAGAGGTGTGACATTCCACACCATGTAGGTGCTAGTCAGTTAGGGCAGCACTGAACCACTCACCACTATATTAAACACCAGTGTTACACCTCCCACTGTGTTGACCCCTGCCAGCACCTGTATTGTGCCACTTCTCATTCCAATTAACATCTAAACCATTCCACAAAGAAAGGTGGAATAAAAAAGTCTTCACCCATGGGCCCTCCAAAACCACCCACCTTAATTCTAAAATACACAGCAGCACGTAAGAACCACCTACTGTAAATGAGGAAGAGGAAGGGATGGGCGCATTCAAAAACACCCACACCCAAGAGACCAACCCTTTAGTTTATCAATCTTAACTCCCCTCCCCCCTTTTAGTTACCACTTCCTTGCTTCAGCTTAGCTCATTTCCTTCATAACTGTCTAATGCTAGCAAAATTAATCATGTACCTACTTGCCTAAACACAAACCACCAGGTGTATTTGTATGAATAAGACTGCCTCAGCAAACTGCATTTGTACATACTACCCTGACCCAATGTAATAATGAAAGCAGAAAGCCAATATGACCAGTTTATTTCAAGTTCAACAGCCAAACAAATATCTAAAAATTTCATAAACACACCAACATTATAGACAGTTCAGCAATAATGGCCTGAAACAGTACATGAAAGCATGATCACAAATCTAACACCGGCTCATATCCTTCTGCAATGCGATTCCACACCACCAAAGTGTCAGTATCTTACAGCTTCCCATCCTCCCCTTTGAAAATGCAAATCACTCATCCAAAACACTGATCAACATGCACCCGAGCGATCTGGATGAAGACATAAGGAAAGGTGGGACAAACAGTGAACCTGACAGCAGTTCACCAGTCACACAGCAGGCATTCTGTGGTCCTCACAGAAAGGAACTCAAGCTATCTGTGAGTCAACATTACATCAACACCCAATCCTCCCGCAAAACTGTAGCAAGAGAAATACATACCTCTTGCCAGAACTCTGCCTGGGCCAAAGTCACCCTAGACCACATACAAGTATCATTAAATTGCAATAAAGCACACTAACAATAAAGGCAGCCTATCCACATCAAACTAGGCCCTAGAGGAGGTCAAAAACTGAGCCTTAGAAATCCCTCTGCACAGTAGCGACCATAGCCTTCAACCAATCAGGGACAGATTTCAACAGAATAAGGGACAAAGCCAGAAAAAGTAAAAAACAAGCAAAAAAAAAAAAATCAGGGACACTTTTAAAATACAAGTGCTATTAATCAGAATCAGAGCATATGAATTAATGCACATTTTGTGAAGTAAAAGAAGTCTAAAACTCTTAATTATTGTCATTATTCATTAGGTGTAATTCACCAGCTTTCCTCGAAAAGTAACCAGTTTTAGGAGGGATTAAGAGAGACAGATCTTAAATTAGAGTCAAAATCAGGGACAGTTGAGAAATATGGTATGTTGCACAGGCAATCAGGAATGTAAGCCATAAGTCATGCCCTGAGAAGTACCGTGCCAAATAAAACTTTGGAACTCTACATCCTGCTGTGCGAGAACCCAAAATGCAACGGAATTCAAAACCACAGCACACCTTCCCTCAACACTTCATCTGCCCTCCACAAGGGAAAACTAACAAACCTCAGGCAGAATATATACTAGTTAAGATTTAGTTGATCAAGACCATCAGGAAAATATGCATGTTTAAGTAGTATGCACCTGACTTCAACCATTACACAGCTTGACCTTTTAGTAGCTCCAACCAGAACTGTGCATGACAGGGAAAAAAAAAACGTGTCTGTTAACTACATCTGGCACTTAATGCTTTGTGTGCTTTGAGTGTCGTACCAGCAGTAATAGTATTGCTGGCACTAATTCCATCCTCAGATATCAAGAGAGAGAGAGAGAGAGAAAGAGAACAGAACGTGCCTACTAGCCACCCATTGTGGTCAAGTGCCCTCCTTTCACACGGCCAGCCTATAAATCATAAAGATTGTTCCCATACTCTGAAGCCGTGAAAATAGCAGATAATGTTGGAATGCCTTTTTTTTTTTGAAAAAACACTGTTTGCTGGTGCCTTGCAACCTATGGAAAGACCCTGAAACGAGACTTAACACTCAGTTGAAAGTAAGAGAATCATCGAAACATCAGGGATAACCAACAGGTCATACATCAGAATGAATTATTTTAAAGACAGGATGTATGAAATACAGAATAAGTTATGCATGAGCATAACGTTTTTAATGGCCTCAAGTCTGAAATGCAGTACCATTACCATGAATTTATAAAGGAAGGAAGTCTGAAATGCACAGAAATGGGTTATACCTTAGCATTAATTATCTGAAAGAGGAGGAAGTCTAAAGTGCAAATGTTTTTACTTGCAACTGCATTCAGTAGTTGTGTGCCAAACGTTTACCTAGCAAACCGCCAACATTCTCTAAGCCCGGGAAAGGAGCACCCAATTAAAATAAGTGCCAATGATCACAGCAGAGCAATCATTTAACCCTTCCCCCCCTTGCACTGTTCATCACATCCAACAGTAAACCATAACTGTCCACCCCAAGCCTGCTGAAATGAGAGGACAGAGGCACAAAATAACAACAGCTTGAAAATATCTGCCCATAACTTAGCAAGTAACAGTCTATATATCCAGACCTTCCTATCCATAGCACCCTATGCAATGCACTACCAATGGCGATCACTCATGCACATTTCACAGACCCAGAAACTGGGTCTATATCACATAGTCGAAGTTACGTAACTTCAAATACCTAATGGTCGAACCATTATGTTCAAAGTTACATAACTTCGACTACCTAAAAAAAAAAAAACACAATGGACAACAAAATAAACTGTTGTAAGCAGGGGGCAAGCCCCCTCCACGCCCCTACAAGGGAGGCTGCACATCCCATACCCCCCGATAATTAAATATACCAACTCCAAGATCGCACCACATTGAAGTGAATGGAAACCTCCGCCTATGGAGATTTCCATTCACACACTCGAACTTTTACAAATTCGAACATATGGTCTTGACCATATGTGGTTCGAACTTGTAAATGTTTGACGACGTGATAGGAACTCCCAGAAATCTGCTTCTGGCAACTGAATAGAGAAGAAAGACCACAAAACGAACCACCCTAAAGATTTACTGCACTACCACCAGTGACAGCTGACTTCCCATCAATAGCACCCCAGTTAAACCAGCCATTCTAAGTACATAGAACTAAAACCCCAAGAAGAGATGCTATGCACATCCCTCTGCAAGGTACTGATCACCAAGCAAAAGCAAGCCAGAGGCCAATATCACCTCAGAGCCACTGAAAGTGCAACAACACTCTCATAGGCCCCTAAGTTAAACCAAATAAGACTAGTCAACCACTCACACCCTACCAATCCAACATAACCAGCCATGCACACCTGACCTACCCAGTTAATGAATATACCATGGGAAACCACCCAATGGAGAGAGGAAAAACATTTTTCAATACCACCATATTACCCAAGGCCTACCTGTCTTCCAAAATATTTGCAGGTCATTGCAAACATAAACTGCCTTAACATGTCCACACCAAAATGTGATTTCTTCCCCAGTCACATTTTCCTAAACCCCTTAAGCCCTTATCTACCCTTACCTCACTTCCTCCCAATCATACCTCATTCCCATTTAACCCTTTCATCACCCCCTCTTAATTCCTGCTACTATGTTTATCTGACCCGACATGAAGATGTCCCTGGACAAATTGGTTTGTTCATAGGTTCATAGGTAGGTACTAGGCTATCTGCCCAAATGCTTTTATAAGCCTAGCCAGAATGTGTTGGTTTTTGCTGCCCCCTCAGATTAGTTCCCTGTGCCTATGTCCAGCAGAGCCACTGAAGTGATCCCCGGGGTAAACTTTCTGTTTCCCATCCACTCGTCAAGGTTTCTCTTGAAGAGTGTTAGCGAGAAGCTCGCCTAATGCTGCTTGGAATCTTGTTCCAAAGCATGGGAACTCCCTGGGACAGGAATCTATCCCTCCAGCATGTCCTATTTATTATTATGGTGAGGTTTAGATCCTTAGAGCATGTGGCTCAAGGGATATGGTTTTCTTTAGGTGGAGCATGACCATCAATTCTGGGTTGGGCATGGCCTTGTATGTCAGCCAGAGATCACCTCTGAGTAGGCGGTATGCAACCGAGTAAAGTTGGAGTTTCTTCAGTTGAGCTGCATAGGACATCTGTTTGAGGCCAGTGATCCTCTTGGTGAGGTACTTCTGTGGTCTTTCCAGCTGTTGCAGGTGTCTTGAAAGGTACATTCCAAATGGGTAATTTTACTCTATGATGGGTCTGATGAGTGATGAGTAGAGGAACACAATGACCTCTTTTGATCTGGATACGAACCCTTTTGTGATTAGGTGGGTCACATAGAAGGATTTTCTAACCACTTTGGCAATGTGATTATCAAAGGAGAGATTACTATCTACTTGGGTCCCCAGATCCCTTATTACGTCCTCTGTATTTAGAGGACTACCACCTATGTGGTAGTTTGTGGATGCTTTGTTTTTCCCAAAGGGGATGACTATGCACTTTTTGGCATTTAGCTTGAACCATGATTTTGACACCAGGTATCTGTCTCAGTGAGACCCTTTTGGAGATGGCTGTGTCAGCCGGAGAGTCAATTATAGCCCCTAGTTTGCAGTTGTCTGCGAACTTGGTCAGCCATAGTCCTCCTGTGCTTGCCTGTATCTCTGAGAAGTATATGCCAAACAGGAGGGGTCCTAGGACTGAGCCGTGGGAAATGCCACTTGTAACCGGTTTAGAGTCGGACCTAGCTCCTGCAGCTCTCACCATGTGGGTTCTGTCCGTGAGCCAGTTGTCAACCCATCTTGTGACATAGGGGTTTATGTTCAGGCTGGTGAGCTTGTCTATAATACCAGAATGGGGAATGGTGTAGAAGGCCTTTGTGAGGTCTAGGTAGACTGTGTGTACCACCTTTCTCTCGTCTATAGCCTTGGTAATTGTCTCAAAGAAGTCCACCAGGTTTAGGAGGCATGATCTGCCCTTAACAAAGCTGAACTGGGTATGGTCCAGTATTTGGAGGTTCCCAATATCTCTGTTAATGAGTTCCATGATGATGCGCTCCATAGCCTTGCAGACCAAGCTAGTCAGGCTATAGGGTGATAGTTCACAGGGTCTGTTGTGGCTCCACCTTTGTGGAGTGGAATAACCGTTGCTGTGCACCACTCTATGGGTAAGTAGCCTGTGGAGAGGCTGAGTCTGAACAGTGTGTTTAGGTGAGGCTTTAGTTTGTTTTTGAGCTCATGTAGGACGCAGCCTGGGACACTGTCCAGTCCCATTGATGCTGTGTTTTTGGCTTTGGAGAGGGCTGTTTTATCCTGTCTGTGATTTCAGGGGTTCTACATTCTTCTGGTGTGGTTATGGGCCCTTTTGGGGGTGAGAGAGTGGTAAAGTTTGCACTGAACTTGTCTGCCAGGATGTTGGCGATATAGGTCGGTTCAGTGTATTTTGTGCCATTCTGCACTAACTTTGAGCAGATCTGAGCATTGCCACTTAGAGTCTTGACATAGCTAAAAAATGCCTTGTGGCTATCTTTGGAGTCCTTGGCAATTTTTCTTTCGAAGCTCGCCTTGGATCATTTTATGAGGGATCGTAGTTTCTTGCTGATACTGATCAGGGATGTCTTCCCTACTTGGAATTTTACTCTTTTCTGTACTAGTTTCCTCCTTCTATTGTATAGCTTGTAAATGGCAGGGGTCCACCAGACTGGTTTCATTTTCCTGGAGGAGTGAGTCTTGGTTTTGCTTGGGATGGCATGATCCATGCATTCTTGTAGGTGCTCATAGAATGCATTAGAAAAGGATTTTGCAGCTTGGACAGCGTTATCCTTTAGCATGGGGGCTTTGCAACTTTCCACCTCTCTTAAGTAATGTGAAGTTTGCTTTTGAAAGGTTTTTCACTGTGGTTTCCTTGACCGGGGGTGGGGGCGGAATGTGGATATCCAGAGTGATTTTTTATGGTCAGATCTAAGAAGCGAGGGGTTGACCTCTAGTGTGGAACAATGGTCGCCCATGTTGGTGATGACCAGGTCTAATATGTTGTCACCTCTGGTGGGAGTGTTGACCAGTTGATCCAGGGCATTTGAGTTTATAAATTCTAGGAAATTCTGGGCAAGAGAGTCAGTACTTGAGTAGTTCTCCCAGTTAATGTTTGGGTAATTGAAATCACTAAATATTAGGGTGTTTGGTAGGACCTTTATATTTCCCAGTGTTTCCAGAAATGTGGAATGGGGGTCCTGGGACATGGTGGGTGATCTGTAGCAAGCTACATTTTGAATTGCAGTTTTGCCCATTGTTAGTTGCACGTGGATGATCTCTGAAGCATCGTGCTGTGCCACTAACCTGGAAGTGTGGGTATCCTTGATGAATATGGATACGCCCCCGCCTTTTGTATTTTGGTCCGGGTTCTGTGGCCGAAATGTATGGTATGAGTTGTAGCCTGGTACTGCTGGGGTGCTCTATTGAGCCTTATACTAGGTTTCTGTTACTGCACATATATCGATTTTTTCCATCTTGAGGAGTGCCTCAAGTGCGTGCATTTTGAGGTGTAGACTTCTGGCATTGAGTAGCATTACCCTCATTTTTTTGTTACTTGTGTTATTTATTTATGGTGGTGGGTTTGACTTTTGAGCCTTGCCTAAAAAAGGCACTATGGAGGTGGCAAGAGCCTTGGCCAGTATTCAAAAGCCTAAAGGTGACAGATGCAAGACGTCTCTAGCGAAGCAGCGTGGCTTGTCGAGCATGTCATTCCAGGCAGACAGACATTGGATCCCCTTTGAATGACACCAGAAACTTAGCCAATTGTTGAAATTTGTCCTTATTTGGGCACTGTATTCCCCATTATTGTCATTGTCTGGGTTTTTTGTGCTAAGACGTTGACAGCTATGGTGAGAAATGAGAATTGAATTCTGTTCTGTATTCCCCCATTACTGGCTTTGTCTGGGTATTTTGTGCTAAGAGGTTGACAGCTATGGTGAGAAGTGAGAAATGGATTCACTAAATGATAGCCATTTAAGTTTCAGTCTAACTGTCTTTCAAGAAGCTGATGATATGGCATAGGGGTATGTTCTGACTGTAGTGCACAGGGTCCTGGGTCAGTCTTGACAGTGAAATGCATGGTGGTAGCATGTTTTATTCTAGCAACTTTCCAACATTATACAATCAAAGATTAAAATGTGTCTCTGGTTTTTGCCCTTTTGCCCCCCCCCCAAGTGCAAGATGCCTATGGCTTACACTACTGCCATTCTATTTATATATTTACACTTTTATGATGGAAATGTTCTTAATTGGGCAGTTTTGTTGAAAAATGTTCAAACTATAATTTTAAAATGTGCTCTAACTCAAGTCTAACAAGTGTGCTGTATTATACAAGAAATATAATTTAATAAAGTCTGGAAGGTGTATCAAAGAATGCATGTATGTTTCTTGTTTTGTGTGCAAGGGACCTATGATTTGAAAACAGCCCAAAGGTAATCTTTATCCACCACTGGCCTGATGCATTTTCTTTGGATGTGGTGTGGGTTTCAATGCTGTTTTAATGAATGTGAGTTTCAAGGGCAGAGAAGTTTTAATGCCAAGTCTATTTTCATTGTGAGACAGTATTGCTTTGTTAAGCAGATACCTATTCTTCA